>NW_028288683.1:626800-783500 GCF_059628265.1 Tinamus guttatus
ATTATACAGAGCTTTCTCAAGTATGGACTCAATCTTGAACATCTTTTCCAACAATAATGATTCTATGATTCTAAGGAATGACAGTAGATAGAAAAGTGCAACTGGTAGAAATATGATCTCTGTTCTTAAAAAAACTAGAGGAAAGACGTTCCAGGAGGGTTTGGACAACAATGATTGCTAAGGGATATTCCTGCCCAATTAATGCAAATTGGATTACAGAACAATAACAAGTTTAGTTAACAGATATAGAGATGATTAAAATAGACTTAAGCCCTGTGAAGCCCTCTGGAAGCAGTGGGAAGTACGTATAGCGACTAACGACCGTAATGAAGCAATAATAGAAGCCTACTATGACTTTATTTTATATCCAAAAAATAACTTCTAAACAAGCTCTACCTAAAACACTCATGGAATTACGGAAGTATATTACTGGGGCAGGTGGAAGGGAGGGAGGAGAAAGGCAGTAGGGAAGGTGAAATGTTTGCATATAAATAATGCAAGTGCAAGACAACTTGGTATGATATTTATTCAAAATGTTCAGTTCCCCTGCAAAATCACTTTGTTCTCCATTTTGTTTAGTACGAGCAGGCAGAGACTTCTCTGGAGACTCTTGCAGTGAATCCCCTCTGCCTGTCCCCATCTTTGCCTAAACTTCTATTTCTATTCAAACTGCAGTTTGCCAGCAGTTCTATTTCTGCTGGTATCATTTCAGCATAGTATAGATAGTACAGACATGCAAGAATATAAGCCTAAACCATAGAAATATTAATCAGATATTAAGTTTTTCGGTGCCAGAAATCCTGAAAATCTCTGTATTTTCACAGATTATAACAACAAAAGCAATTAAACGTACTTTTTACAATGTGCCATGTAGCAAAGGTGAATGCAGTCAGGCCAGGATGATACAGCTGTTACTAAAGATACATCCAAGTAAGGGACTTCAAGAAATGAAAAGGTAGCAAGGGAAAAAAACAAACAAACAAACAAACAAAAAAAAAACAGGGGAAGGCAGACACTATTGACTCGGCCAAGTGCTACTATAAAAGCATGATATGTAGGAGGCAGGAAAGAGTGAGCGGAAGTTTTTATTTCAAACAAAAAGTCAAAACAAATGAGAGAAATTATTTTGGATGATTAATCTAAGCATGGCAGATGACTAATTTTAATTAATTAGTCCTTTATGAACTTGAAGTTTGGCAAGCATCTTATGGCATTAGTTTGAAGAAAAAAAAAGATGACATAGAAAATAAGAGATTTAAGAACTTATTCCTAACTTTTGGCTAAAACATGAGTGGAGGGGAAGAGTGAAAAAATACCAACATAATATCTGCTATAATGTATACTTGCCTTCTTTCTTTCCCTGCCTCTCACTAAATTATACAGAATTTATAAAGTACATTTTTTATCTCCAAAATAATTTGAACTTGACTAATAATTTTAAGTAAAAAGAATATTTAACCATGCATGGTGTATAACCTACCATTCAGGTACCAAAGTTGGGAATTAAAGCACCTTAACAATCAGTTATGATAGAAGTTCTTAACTAGTTAAGAGAAATATTTTTGTCTGGTACTTCTTATCTGAGTTCCAAATAGATACTCTTGAACAATCACTTTGATACAATTTTCTGTTTATGTTAACTAATGTATGTATGTGTATTCTATTCAACGCTAATGAAGAAGTCTATGCTACACTTCTTACACTATATAATTGACACCAATCTTGTGCTGATACACAGACTCTAATGCGCTCTTAATACTTTTGTCCAAAATCAGTAGCTCAAAATCAGATGAACAGTAGTATTAAAGGACAAAACGAGCTGAACTCAGATATAAGTCACAGCAGTAGCCTCCCACATTTCCTGTTTAATGCCATCTGTTTTGCATTCTTCAGGTGATAGAATTTGTCACTTTAACTTCCAAATGATTACAATTGAGGGAGGTAGGCAGTGTTCTGTTACAGCCATTTTTTTAAAGGAAGTATAAAATGCTCCCCATCGTTCTCCATTTTTATGCTTCACATTTCTATCTTGATGGATATCAGCTGCACTACAAACTCAGCTGGAAAACCCCGCTGAACAGATTACATGAGTTACTGCTGCATTTACTGCTCATTCAGGCACTAGAATGTACATCTTTAAAATATATTCATCAAAACCATAATTATTCAATACACCAAGGTACAAAAGAGAGAACAAGAAAAATATGTGAGAGATCTAAATCTAGGCAAATATACTTCTAGACTTCTGTATTAGAAAGCAATTGTGGCAGAATAAGTAAAATATAGGCCACAGGTACTTATCTCACATCATTTGACAAAATTATGCTGACTATTTTACTGTGTTGCATCTTGAAAAGCAATCATGCAGAGTACCTATAAACAAAATATTTTGTCTATGAAATAGGTTTAACACTCATCTCTCCATCAATGCATACTCATGAGGAATTAAAATATGTACTGGGAGACTTTATGTCAAAATCACTATAAGGAGATGTTTGTTTAATCAATTTTTCATGTCTGAGCCCACAGACCAGTCGTTATGGCTGGATATGACAGTCATTCACCACATTGAAAAATTCAGTTTTTTAAAAGATTAAAGATGCAAAGTTTCAGACCAGAGAGTAAAAAGAGATTTTGCTAGCCGTATTTTCCAATTACTTCGAAGTATTGCAGTAACTTGTACAAATAGGAGAGATCAGAAGTTTCAAAAGTAACCAAGTTCTCTGGATATGAATACAGGTTGGAAGCTCCATGACAGTAATTGCGCTTGTGCATATGGTGTACTCAGCTGTATGGGAACCAAAATAAGTTGAGTACCAAAATAAGATCTTCCTGAATCTTTTTAAAATGATTTTACTGCTAAAGAGAGCTAATTTATCTAACTCTAAATCAAGAAAAAGGTACTATATGATCAAAACTGGGACCACCGGGAACAACCTTCTGTCTTTATGTGCACAAGAATAAAGGCTCTCAACTAAGCTATGACAAACAGGTTTTCTACAAGAGAATAGCATTATATGCTTAAAAAGCATCTAATGATAAAGCAGCACTTAAAAATATTTTTCATTAACAGAGATTAAAGAAATTTCACAAGAGTCTGTATTCAATGCAAGTAAGTTTCAGAAGTCTCTTTTCTAGACTGATGACCAACCTAAGGCGACAAATGAAATTTGGTAGGGAAAGCAGTTATATTTCATACAGCAGCTGCAAAATGGGGAAACCACAAAATGTGTACTGCTGTGGCTTCTGCATGTAGCAGCTGTGCCACAGACAAGTGAGCTCATCAATATACCTATTTAAAGGCAGTTATAATCCTACAGTTGTTTCCTAATTAAAATTTAAATAAAGAACAGACACTGACTTCTCTGTATTACATGGCTTTCTGTGGAACAAATCTATTATAAAATGAGAAGGCCAATAAAATGAGAAGGCTGGCGCTGTCTTCGGCTTGTAAGCTTTGCTTTTAGGAATCACCCCAAGATGAGTGAAAAAGTTGGCAACAAGGATCCACCCTTGTTGGAGGAGGATCAGGTTAGGGAACATACTGGACATCCCTAAGCGCTTGAGACCTGATGGCACCCACAAGTGCTGAGAACACTGACCAGTTTCTAATGAGACCATTCTCAATTACCTTTGAAATATCATGCTCGGCAAGGAGGTTCCTGAGGACAAAAGAGAGCAAGTGTTAGCTTTTAACTTCAGAAAGGCCAGTGAGAAGAACCTGGTTAACTAGATTGATTAGCTTTTCCACTTTTCCAGAGATCAAGATTATGAATAAATTCTCCTGGAAATCTTTTCCAAACACATTAAGAACAAGGTGATCAGGAGTAGCCTAAATGCACCTGGATAGAAGTCAGGCCTGATCAACCTGTCAACCTTTGATAACAAGATGCCTGGCTTCATTGAGAGCAGACAGCAGCAAATATTGTTTTCTTTGACTTTAGCAAGTTTGTGGCACCATCTTTCATTATATGTGGCTTGACAAGTTTAAGAATTAGGGGCTTGAGTGAATGGTGACGTAGATTTAAAACTGGCTGGGTTCAAAGTGATACAAACACAGAGAGAGGCCAGTCACAAGTCAACACACCCAGGGATCATCTGGGTGCGTGTTCACTGCTTAACATCTTCATCAGTGACCTAGATGACAGGACAAAGCTCAACCCCCCACCAGCCAGTCTGCAAATGAAGTTGCTATTCCATTCAAAGGAACCTCAGCAGGCTGGAGAAATGGGTGGAGAGGAAAGAGTCTCGTGTTCGACCAAAAGAAAAGCAAAATACTGCACCTGCAATTCTATGCACACTACAGCCTGCGAGCCAACTGGCTGGACTGCAGCCTTGCAGAGAAGGATCTGGGAGTACTGGTGGGAACCAAATGAAATCCAGGGTAGCAACGCACCCTTGCAGCCAAGACAACTGACAGCAGGAGCTACATTAGAAAGTGCTGCTTGCAGGTTGAGGAACATGATCCTTCCTCTCTACTCAGCACTGCCTGAACATGAGTTACTGAATAGAATGACTTCATAACTATGGACTTTTACTCTGATTTAAAACAGAGGTAGCTTTGTTCTCAGCAATGTTGCTAAGAAAAGAAGCACCTGAAAGCACCTGTGGCAGTCAACTTTAATAAGACTCTGACTTCTGTTATAATTACTTTCTCTGCTAAGTATTTTTCCAAGCATAGTAGGAACAAAGGACCTAATTTCAGCCACATACCTTGCCAAAAATTGCTATCTCTGGACAGTTCAATACATATTAAAAATTACATCCTTAGTCTGCACAGAAATTCACGAGCAATGCTGTGTTTATGTCAAACATGTTCACTGTAAAATAACATTAAATGAAGCTAAAAATAATGGTTTCGGTCTAAAATGGAGGGTAGTTAAAGAGGGACCCTGATGGATGCATATCAGATGCATCTCTTTGCTGAATTTTTGGGACTACATATTAACATGTCATGATATAGAGCACTGCCAGCCTTGCAAGATGATGAACCAATTAGAGAAGGCAAAAAAAATCTAGTTCTTCCACCCACAAAACAGATGGCTTACTCAAAGTGCAAGACTGATTCAAAGTAGTAAAGACACCTATTTCTGCATAACAAAGAGCATAAGTCTCCTTTATTGCAAATACGGAACTCTAAAAAACTTGCATCAATTGTACCCCATAAAATGCCCTTTCTGCCTGCAAAACTGATGAGCTTGGCACTCTTAGGCAAAACTTCCACCTTGACTGATTATTTAGAAAATTGTACCAGACACAAGTGAGGCATATTTACCCAGTAAAATAAAAGGTGCTAGTGTCACTATAGCAGAAATTAATCTTCTGTAAAACACAAAATTTCTTACATGGCTCCAAAACTCTGGAAGTTACCTATTATCTGTATAGAAAGAGACATTTTTTGCTCCATAAAGTTCTTGCTCCACAAGTTAAAATGATATAGCTGACAGATCTTATTTTCTGTGTCAGAAAACCTAGAACCATTTAAAAACCAGTGAGAGTTTTATCCTTCCATATAAACAGTACTTTGCTCTAAATTCACATTCCAATCACTGTTAAATTATTTTTGGTCTTGGTAGTCCAAATTCCACAAGATTTTCCATCTATATAAAACTAAAACGAAATCTGCCTGTTTTAAAGACTGAAATTAAAGTATGACAAAATCTTGTTTCTTCTCCCACTGTCTCATATAATTCTACAGCTACAACCATCTGTTGAAACTACCTGATATACTGCACACATAGCAATATTGTGTATTGCTTCTCAATATTCTGCACCTTCTCAATATTCTGTATTTTAACTGATTGAACCATCATATTGTTTCATGACAGGTTAGCTGCCTACAAGTAGTTTTTGGCAAAGAAGGCTTGAAAAGTGCTTCACATATCAACATCACAAACTCATGTCAACACTACGGACAGCACAGTAAGCACAAGGCAACAGAATCCCCCCAACTCTAATCATCTGGTCAGTGTCCTCACATAAACAGAAAAAACAGCGGATTAGTATTTTATTGACAAGCGCTTTGAGAACGACAATTTTATACATTCCCATTACTGCTGCAAAACACTTATCAAAAATCAAATCAAGAGACCAGATAATTATACTAACTTGAACTGTCACAATGTTTTTAAGAACAGTTCTTGCATGATAAATCAACATTTTGCAGATGTACATTAGATTTTAATTAAAAACTTCACAGAAAAAACACTTCAGAGGATATTACATTCCTGCTGAATCAGTCCTGTGATGCTATCTAGAATATTTCTGTAGTCTTCTTTGTTGTTCTTATGAACAGAGAAAACATTTTATCACTGCTGTGTTTTCCTGCAAACCCTGTTTTCTTTCAGCAGTAGTCTATTTTAAAATAGTATCAGCCTATACTGCCTTATGTAGAATCTGAGACCAAATTGATTTAACCAGAGAATAACAGAATACTACTCCAAATTTCAAATATTAACCTGAATAAATTATCATGAAGATGAACAATTTAAGCACTACAAATCAGACAGAAATAGCTCTCAGTGGCACTGATAGAGCATAATTAATTTTTAAAGAGCTTTTTTTTTTTTTTTTTCCTCCTCCCCCTGCAGGTGATTAAAGACCGTTAGCACTGATATTAAACAAAAAAGGAGAAAAACATTTTTTCTGTAGTTGAAGAATTTAACATGTCAGCTATCTACTGCTTCCCAGTTCTATATTTGATAAGAACAATTTTCCATTTTCAGACTGATGGCATCCAAAAAGAGACTGTAGCAGTATCAAAAAAGAAATGAATGTTGCAGGGTTTATGGCAGCAACAAATTATGGAGAGTTCACTGCCAATAGGAACAGGCAGAGTTTTGACTAATTTCATTCATTTACTTTACCAAAAAGAAATCCTTAACATTTTACCTTCAAATTGAAACTCTGCGATGTGTGTATTTATTTAATCACAGAAATATCTTTAGATTCTGAGATAGAAATTCTCAGGCAAAATATAAAGATCAAGACATAACAAATTAAATCCACTAAAACAACTTTTAAGATGCCCACTAGTTAAACAAAAGCTATCATCCAGGTCTGCAATTGCAAACGAAAATGAGTTAATGAGAAGCAAAACAGTGAAAGGTAACATGTTGTACTGACAGTCTCTGGGCAAGGAGACTATAGATGCAAGTGCCAAAACACTTAATCACAAACAACAGTGCCTGTACAAGAAAAATGGGCAAAACAAGTTCTGTGCATACTTTAAAGTACTAAGCATTTCAAATGACCATCTTCATAAACAGCTGCATGAAAGCCTTGTACAGAAGTTAATTATAAGGGCAGCGACTGATGAATTTAACAGGATTGCTGATGAATAGTTGTACTGTATGACCAGCAAATATAATTCAGCTAGACAAACTAACATTACACTTTTTCTCTGATTTTCAGTTTTTGGAATAAATTCCAATAAATAAATTTCTTTCGTTTACCACCCCTAATTCATACGAGAACTATGCAAAGGTTGTGCTGGTGGGAGAACTGAGAGATCTGTTTCTTCAAGAGCTATACATTAACGACAAGAAGAAAATCCAGTAGTCTTATTTACAAGATTACCTGACTTCAGGTACCAACAAGGGTACAAAAAAGAAAGAGGCAGAGGCTGTATACTTTTCCCTAATTTAGTTTCCTTATCATTCTGGAACAATTCCATCTAAAAGCAGTTTTCTGGGATCCTTCTCCGTTAAACATTCTCCATGACTTTAAGGAAAAAAAAAAAAAAAAAAAAAAACACCACACCTCAAGTCCCTAAATATTTGCTAAAGCTAGCCAATTCAAAGGACCTTCCCTTCAGTTATTCTCCTTGCTACAAAGTATGTCATGATTTGTAATCTACTTCGCAATTTTCTGCACCAGCTCCAGTCTCTAAATGGCAAAGACAGTGCAGATGGTCGAGCTTTGGACCAGCAGCCCCGTAGGTCTGCCTGAGCTGGCCAGCCCTGCAGATGTGGTTCTTCAGATGCCTGCTCAGGACCTGGCAGGCCTCAGAGAAAAGGAACCTCTATGACAGTTACATGGATATCTTGGTGGGTAGTAAGACAGCCACTCTTCAGACAAGTGCTCTAAACTCTCAAGAAAAGTGCTTTAAACCTCACATCACTCCCCTTCCCCTTTGTTTGGCATTAATCTACTCAGTATGCTTAGAAATCCAACAGGGAGAAGGATTTATTTGCTGACTATAGCTTCCTACACACTAATCTATGCTGTGCTTCAGCTATCCAGAAAACAGGTTAAAACTTGTAAGCGTTTATTTGTAGCTTTTCATACAATTTACAAAACAAAACCGCTCTAAGTGTACACACTGAGAGTTTGGCTTCAAAATATTTGACAATCTAAAGCCCTTAATACTGATATGCAACATCTCTATTCAAAATGACAGAATGATTTTGATTTTTTCCTCCCCAGCTCTCCAGTAAATATATTTTGAGTGGCAAGATACTGTCAAGTACTCCTGCTAAAGCGCAATACTAAAACTACAGTAGCCAGGCTGTAAATGTACAAAGTGGAACTCTCAGTAAGCAGGATGCACTGAAATACTATGTGAGAAGAGTTTTACAGATGTTTTTCTTTTGTTTTCCATTTGTCATCGAGCTGAGCTACCTACTGAACAGCTGCATTTTAAATTGATCTTGAACTCTCTGCATCGGAAACACTTATAGCCATCAACCACACATATATTTTATTCATTTACTTGTTGCCTCTTTTTTCATCACACCATCACACTGATTCAGTGCTAACTAAGGTTGTTTTTCATAAGCAAACATAACAGAGAGAAAAAGGAAGACAACAGAAAGGTAGATGGGCTTTTAGCTACACCAATTCTTTTAGTTCGGAATTTTGTTCTTTTCAAGAAGACAGAACTACTTCGACTTTTGTGACTTACCCAATGCTGGTTAACAGGTTCCTCCTAGAAGACAATTCATAACAAAAAGTGCTTTTGGACTGCATGATAGGGCAGTTGCTTTAGGATTGTCCAAGCAGCTTAGCACCCAGAATGTCATTACCCTTACTGAAATGAGATAGTGACAACTGCACATTAGGGAAGCAGCTAGCGTGGGGTGTTCAGATAGTACTCATTTCTTACATGTGAAACTTGTGAGCAGTAAGAGAAAGAGCCAGTCATATGTAATAGATTTTGCTGAAACACAGCATAATAGGTTAGAGACTGGATTTAACTCTGTTTGAGGGGAAGTAGGCAAGTCCTAATACTCAGAGAAAGCACATGAAGTGTTTCCATACCCCAGCTAAAGTATCTAGACTAAAGAGGTTTCGATATTTAACTGTGTACTTCACTGAAGAGTCAGAAGGCAAAAAAGACCTAGATGAACCATAAGTATTTACTATTCTTAGAACATTAGACTTCTACTCCACACATTTCAATAATTATGTTAAACTTTTTTTTTTGAAGTGTAAACTTTCAATAGTGATGTTTAATGATGATTTGAGAGGCACTTCCGCTTTCTAACGCAAATACTATACATTCCCTCCCACAAATATTCAAGTGAATTTTAAAATCCCAAGGGAAATTTAGAACATAACCAATGGATTCTCCTGGGAAAGCCCTTCAAATTTCATATACTCTCCTCAAAGTCCTATTCTGTTCTTTTCTGAACACACGTTTGCAAAAGCTGATTTTCCACATGTTAATTTTAACCTCCACATTTAGTACTAACATTCAACATTTGCAATTCTTCTTGTACTTATTTACATAAATTATCCTGTCAAAAGCAGAAGAAACATCATATAACTTATGCAACCACTCAACACATTCCAAATTATGAATATTTAGAAGTACTACTTTCAGCTAGACACGAAAGAGAAAGTTAGACATAAAAATTAATGAATATTTGTGAGTAACTCCTAAAGTGGTAAATTTCACAATGCATTTGCAAACAACGTGCAAAAGAAGGAGCTATGGAAGTTCATAAATATTAATTAGTTCTCACTCTTGTCTGACATGCACATGTTTTTTTCCTCTGTTCAGTTCAACAAAGTTATACAATTTAAACAGATGGCAAAATTTTGTTCACAATACACTTAGCAACTGGTGGCAACTTGCAATTCTTACTCATGTGCAGCCACATTAAAATGTGCGCAAGAGCAGTGTGTTGACAGAACAAGTATATATTTTCTTGTTATAGCAAAAGAGGTTAAACTATATAACACGTCAATTCATCCTTAAATTTATGATAGATTTGGCAACATTATTCTCAGAAAGTCATCCAAAATTATTGTGTATGCAGCCAAAAAAGTGGTAAAAGAAACTTTCAATTTTTTTTTTTTAAATTGATTACATGTTGTTTGATATATTAAGTTCCAATTAAACTCAAGGAAAAATTATTTAAGACCTATACTACCTATAAAAACATGTTGGCCTAAGTAAGCCTACTACACAATCAAAATGATATAAGCAAACTCTCATTGGCAGGAAAGTATAGGAAAGAAACTGTAGATAAGTTTCAAATGAAACTGTTAACCCAAGAAAAGACTTCATGTCCCATACAATTTTTTTCTAGCCTTATTTGTACAACCATAACAAATTCTTTAGCAAAACATGTCATACTCTAAAAGCATAATAAAAGTAGAATCAGCAAATTAGTCGATATTAAAGGATAAAAGCGACACATCAATGTCACATTTTTTTGCAGCTTATTAAGCTGAAATTTAACTTTTGCAGTGTCAAAGAAAAAAGTTCTCAAAGTTCTGAGCCTTTTTTATTTAGAAAGTTCGTCTGGAATTATTCCAGTCTGGTTAACATTATACATTTATTATTGTGGCAAATAAGTATGAAAACAATGATATTTTGGTACATCTTGTTATATTTACAGCAGAAAATAGGAGGTAAACAAGGGATTAAAAGTGTAAAGGTCTCAGTGAACTGCAAAAAGGGTTAAAGTAAAGCACTATAATGCTTCATATGCCCAATTCTGATTCATCCCCCCTTCCCCATTTTCATTCTCCTGTAAGAATCTGATGGCCACAACAATCATAAACAGGTTGCCTAAAGTTCGTAATTTGTTCCTATAAAGAAAAAGCAGCTGATCTGAACTCAATGTAATTTCACTGATGTAGAATAAGTTTTATAAGGAGAACAATTATGGCTGAGCAGCCTTTTGCTATGTCAGGCTGTTATTGCAAAAGTTTCTGTATGGTTTCTTATCTCAGAAGTTACTATGTACCCTACATTTGTATTGTCAGTTGCCTAAGTTGTGATATTTATACAATGTACTAAACTCGAGATAAAATATTTTGACATAAAAGGAATATAGCTGAAGAGTACTATTTAATTCAGAACTTGAAGTTACCCTAAAGATCATGACTGACATTTGGCTTATCACTTACACTAGCTGAAAACTACGGAGAAAGACAAGAACAGCATAGCAGGACAGGAACTTCATAATCTGTTAACATGTGGATTTAGGCCAGAAGGGTTCCTTTCTGGCAGAAGATTTCAATTAAATAATATCCAGGCCACTTATCACCCCTTAGTGTGAAAAAGAAAAGAGATAGTCCAGAGAAGTTGCAAACTTTCAACTAAGAATATCAATGTTTAAATTTGAAATTATTTAGTGTTGACCTTTTCTTAAGGAGCTTCATCCATAACACCACTATGTACGGCAGTTGTACATAGCATGACTTGTAACATCACTGAGTTTTAGAAGCCTCTATGCTGACACATTTCCCATGCATGAACTTCATTACAGAAAGGGGAAAAATAATGTTCTTGGACTTTCCCTCTGGAAAGAAGGGTGACAAGTTAGAAGAATACCACCTCAAAGCTGAATTTCTGACAAAGAAACACATCAACAAGGAGGGACCAACAGTAAATTAGAAGTGAGATTTTCTTCTTATCAGGCCCAGTGTTTGCATGATAGGGAAGAAGCCAGAACTGATATGTGAAAGTAACAGTTTGCATACTATCATGTTCCGGACTTGTGCTAAGAAAGCAAGCCAAACAATTTCCCTTGTCACAAAAGGGGGCAACTGAAGGAAAGTTGGCAAATTGGCCACTGGACAGTATTTAGATTGATGCCAATTTAGGAAGCCACTTAGTGCAGAGGTAAAGGAGCAGAAACAATTTCAACAATTGAGACAGACATTGGGCATGAAGAAGGTGCACTTTCTGTTGTGGTTTGATGATAGGGGCAAATCTGGTAAGAGATGATTCCCCTCGCATTCCAGCCGATCTTCAAAGGTTAGAGGGACTGGGGACGACCAAATACTGTGTTAGCTATACGTCCAACTCTGGCAGTATTAGATTCATGAACAGTCTGCTGACCGTTGGTCCAATCACCTTCCTAGGAGCTAATCAAGTTCCCAAATAGTGTAATCAACTATAAGCTTGACTCTGGTAGTATTGGATTCACCAACAGTCTGTCAACTGTAGGTCTGATTGCCTTCAAAACAAGTGGCCAGGTTCCTGAATAGCAGAATTTATTCAAATGTAACATTTAGAAAACAGATTTCGGATGTCAGTATAGGAAATTCTCTACTACAGTGTGGGGTCCTTAGGTAGTGCCTAGCATGCAAATGCACAATCATGACTCACCCAGAAGATGGGAGAAGGCTCTCAATCTTGAGGAGTCTCCTCAGGCAGTGTCCTGAGCTGAGGGGAGGAAAAGGGTTCAGCCTTTCAACTGATCCAGAAGTTAGGATGGAATCTTCCCTCTCTCCTCTTCCTTCTTCCTTAGTTCCTCTTCCTCCGTTCTTACCGTCCAATTCTTCCTTCCTCTCATATCCCTCCTTAATTGGCCTTTTATATATTTTCCGTTTAGCTTGAGTGACTGTAGTCGTATTTACTTTCATTATTCATTGACTTAAAAAAGTTTTCCGAGTTAATCAAAAATCTAGAGAGCATGCTCAGGAATTGTGCTCAGTGGGATGGGGTTGTGTATTGGTATTCTAATGAGATTAGAAGGCGGAGAAGTTTGAGTACAACCTATCAGCAGGAACTGATCTGCCACCATTGTTAGCCCAGCACCAGACATCACACTACGTGGCACATCAGCTGCATGGTACCACCAGGGTGCCACCTCTGCAGGGAGTACAACAGAGTTTGGCTGTGGCATCTTCACTCCGTTCCACCTTCCATTCACTCATTCATCATCTGCATGGCACCATCATATTATCCCCTCCTGTCGGCAAGGAAACCAACAAAGCTTGTCCATGGTGTCTCCGTTGTACTCCACTCTTCATTTACTTATTAGTCTGTGCTACGGGGGCAGATTGTGTCGCCAAGGGAATCATGGAAAAGTGGATTCTGCACATACCAACCATCCTGGAAGTGGTAACTGTCTCTCACCTCAAGCAAACCTCTGTAATGCCATACCTTCTACCAGGCTTAATTCTACTCTAAGTTCCCCTTTCTCAAGCAATTCTCTCACACTTTCTAAGGATTTAACACCATGCTTTCTACTCCAACAAGAAAAATTCAGTTTTGAGGTCAACTTGCCAATTACATTATCCTCCTTTAAGTTACACTATCATTTATCCACCTAATGCAATCTAGCTGCCTAGACAAAGGAAGCATGCTTAGTGCATATGACTTAACTACTAATAGCACTATCCTTCTGAGTTCCCTGGCTGTCTAGATGATGTTCATGGTCCCCTTCCTTCAAACGGATGAGTAGTCCCTGCTCTCCCTTCTCTGCATCAGAAAAGGAAAAGTTTATCACTTGAATCTCACAGATAAATATCTTGAGCTAAAAAAGCACATACATTTTTCTTCAGCGAAGATCTATCCCAGTTTCACAGATCGCAGTAGGAGGCCTGTGGGACTTCTATTTTTGGGAGGAAAATCTAGAAAACTGCCAGTATGAGACAAACAATGATCAGTTTGCTTCTGAACTGAAAAGTGCTTCCTCTGTAATAAAACTATAAATGTATAGAACTATTAATTTTGAATTAAAGAAATAATTGTCACTCATTAGAAGTGATTTGTTCCACCTGTGAGTTTTCATCTGAATGTCTGGACAACTTAGAGGTACTTGTGGAATCTTGAGGAGAACCTGTTTTTGTTAAAATATGTTGCTGTACTTAACTGATTGCATGTATTCCCTTCTAATAGTCTGAGATTTCTGTGCCTTTTAATAACCACTTGAAAACATTACTGTAGAGTGCTTATGGGCATACAGTTACTTCAGTCAAGGTCACTTTAAAATCTTCTAAGTAGCTGGTCAAATAATGTGTGGTTTTCCTGACAAAGGTTAATACTTCTACTTCTGATGGGTGGCACTTAAAACTTTTTTAAAAATTTGGAAGTTCATTTTGTTTTGTATTATTGCTTTTGTGAGGGAAGAATGGTGTCCTCAAGAATTCTGCAAACTCCTGTTTTTATAAAAAGCCTTGTCTCAGCAGAAAACAAATTGGAACCATTGTGTTCTGAATTCTCCACTCCTTGTTACACCGGCTTGAAACTTATTGACTATGAATGTATAAATGCTAAGGGCTGTATTTAGGGAAAATATCAACTGGACACCAAAATGAGCTGAGAAGTAAGTAGGAAAATGCTATTTTTACTTCCCCTCCCCACAGTATTTCTGACAGTGTGAACAGATCAGCATGCCCTTGCAAGACAAGGATGTAGACCTTAAGCATGTCCTAGTCTCTAACAGTCCTACTTTCCAACTATAATGTCATTCTCTTTGTACGCATGGTATCTATGCAGAAGCGCTGAGAGACTTGGTGTTTTAGTTACATTGACTCTACACTGGTACAAAAGGCTGGCCAACCTGGTTAGGAGGGCTTTAAACTAGGCAAGAACAGGGAAGGGGAGTGTCACACAGACACGGCAAGCAGTACCGTGCAGCCTAGGTCAGATGGCGTCCAGTAGGAGTATGCTATTGGGGAAGTGAGGATAGGAAATGATTACAGAGGGTCCTCTTTCACCCCTCCTGGGAAACCTGTGGGCTCTGTTGCTTCTCTGAAATGCCTGTATACCAATGCGCGAAGCATGGGGAATAAGCAGGATGAACTGGAGATCTGTGTGCGGTCCCAGCGCCATGATCTTATTGGTATCACAGAGACGTGGTGGGATAGCTCACACGACTGGAGCGCTGCCATGGAAGGCTATGTGCTTTTTAGGAAGGACAGGCTGGGAAGGCGAGGTGGTGGAGTTGCTATTTATGTGAGAGAGCAACTGGAATGCATGGAGCTCAACCTGGGAGTGGAGGATGAGCGAGTTGAGAGCTTGTGGGTAAGGATTAGAGGGCAGGCTAATGTGGGAGACACTGTGGTGGGTGTCTGCTACAGGCCACCTGACCAGGACGAGGAGGTTGATGAGGCCTTCTATAGGCAGCTGGATGTTGCCTCACGGTCACAGGCCCTGGTTCTCATGGGGGACTTCAACTACCCCGACATCAACTGGAAGGACAACACAGCCAGCCACAAGCAGTGCTGGAGGTTCCTGCAGAGCGTCGACGATAACTTTTTGATGCAGGTTGTGGAGGAGCCAACAAGGAGAGGTGGGCTACTGGACCTCGTGCTATCAAATAGGGAGGGTCTTGTAGGAGATGTTAAGGTGGGGGGCAGCCTCAGCTGCAGTGACCATGAGTTGGTGGAGTTCAGGATCCAAGGAGGAGGTGGCAGGGCTGTAAGTAGCCTTGCGACGATGGACTTCAGGAGGGCCAACTTTAGCCTCTTCAGAGACCCCCACAGAAGAATCCCATGGGCTAGAGCTCTAGAAGGAAGGGGAGCCCAAGAGAGCTGGTTAGTTTTCAAGTGGCACTTCCTCCACGCCCAGCAACAGTGCATCCCTGTGTGTAGGAAGGCAGGCAGAGGGGGCAGGAGACCTGCCTGGATGAGCAGGGAGCTTGTGGCAATGCTCAAGCAGAAGGCAGCGGTGTACAGAATGTGGAAAAAAGGACAGGCCCCCTGGGAGAAATACAGGAACGTAGTCAGGGAATGCAGAGATGCAACAAGGAAAGCTAAGGCGTGGTTGGAACACAATCCGGCAAGGGACTTCTTTAAAAATAACAAGAAAAATTTCTTTAAATATATTAACAGCAAAAGGAAGATAAGGGAAAACGTGGGTCTGCTGGCGGACGGAATGGGCACCCTGGTTACAAATAACACAGAAAAAGCAGAGTTGCTGAATGCCTTCTTTGCTTCGGTGTTTACCAAGAGCCCATTAGAGCCCCAGGCCCTAGGGACAAGAGAAGAAGCTGGTGGAGAGGAAGACTTGCCCTGGGTAGAGGAAATTGGGTCAGAGAGCACCTAAGGAAACTCGATACGCACAAATCCATGGGCCCTGATGGGATGCACCCCAGAGTGCTGTGTGAGCTGGCAGAGGTCATAGCTAAGCCGCTCTCCATCATCTTTGAAAGATCCTGGAGAACAGGGGAGGTGCTGGAGGACTGGAAGAAGGTCAATGTGATGCCAGTCTTCAAAAAAGGCAAGAAGGAGGATCCAGGCAACTACAGGCCAGTGAGCCTCACCTCCATCCCCGGAAAAGTGATGGAACAGCTCATACTGGCCGTTGTCTCCAGGCACATGGAGGACAAGAAGGTGCTCAAGAGTAGTCAGCATGGATTCACCAAGGGGAAATCTTGTTTGACTAACCTGATAGCTTTCTATGATGAAATGACCGGCTGGATAGACGAGGGGAGAGCAGTGGATGTCATCTGTCTTGACTTCACCAAGGTTTTTGACACCGTCCGTCACAACATCCTCATGCAAAACCTCATGCAATTCAACAAGGCCAAGTGCAAGGTCCTGCACCTGGGGAGGAATAACCCCAGACACCAGTACAGGCTGGGGACCGACCTTGTGGAGAGCAGCTCTGCAGAGAAAGACCTGGGTGTCATGGTGGATGATAAGCTGACCATGAGGCAGCAGTGTGCCCTCGTGGCCAAGAAGGCCAATGGGATCCTGGGGTGCATTAAGAAGAGCGTCTCCAGCAGGTCGAGGGAGGTGATCCTGCCCCTCAGCCCTGGTGGGGCCACATCTGGAGTATTTTGTCCAGTTCTGGGTTCCACAGCACAAGAGGGATGTGGAGCTGCTGGAGAGAGTCCAGCGCAGGGCTACGAGGATGATCAGGGGCCTGGAACACCTGCCCTATGAGGAGAGGCAGAGGGAGCTGGGCCTGTTCAGCCTGGAGAAGAGAAGGCTGAGAGGGGATCTAATCAGTGTATATAAGTACCTCAAGGGAGGGAGTGCAGAGGATGGTGCTGGTCTCTTTTCAGTGGTGGCCACTGACAGAACTAGAGGTAATGGCCACAAACTGAAGCACCAAAAGTTCCACTGGAACTTAAGGAAAAAAAATTTAACAGTGAGAGTGACAGAGCACTGGAACAGGCTGCCCAGAGAGGTTGTGGAGTCTCCTTCTCTGGAGATCTTCAAAACCCGCTTGGACGCAGTCCTGTGCCACGTGCTCTAGGTGACCCTGCGTGTGCAGGGGGGGTTGGACTAGAAGATCTCTAGAGGTCCCTTCCAACCCTAAGCATTCTATGATTCTACTAGGAGAGGAAAGCAGTAAACTTTTGTTCATCACTGAACTCAGTGTGAGCACATATAACTTGAATATACAGATGAAAATATTTTCAATAAGCAAGATTCTCCTACATCTGCAAAATCACTCTTTCCAGAAAAGTTCCATTGTGTTGTTACTGACTTTGTATGCACAGAATGAACAGTATGATGAAATTTTATGATGGTATTAGAGCAGAAGCTACAGTATGTGCTTTCTCTGTGTGTTATCAGTAGCAGTGCCATAAAAAGGTTGCATGTGTCCTGAAAATATGCATTTTTATTTGTATTTCAGTTCAACTAAAGCAATGCAATATATCTGTGTCCAGAGTCGCTGAAGTAAAGCAGGGTTTACAAGAACATGTCCTGAGCTTGCATGTCCAGGTAGGTCTCATTAAAAATCTAATAATATCATTTTTAACTCTAATGATTTGTTAACTAGCATGTAAGCATTGTATTTATTTTGCTTTTTAACATTAAGAATGGCTGTGAAGGAATGACAGATAAACAATAAAACTTACATAATTATTCCACAAACAAAAACACCTGCATTTAAACTCATCTATAGAAATAGCTTATCTTCTAGAGTATCTAAAATGTCTAGTGGGAAAAATATGCCTAATTGCAAGACTAAGATAAGTTTAATATATACTCTACTGGAAAATGAGCTAAAATGTATTGTAGAAAGTGGTATAAAAGTGAATATATCAGAGTGTGTTAAGCAATATAGAAATATAAATGTTGCAATGAGATATCTACAAAGAAGTTCTAGGAGTATTTGAAGTTCTATGGCAATCTTTGAACTTCTGTAGAGTGTGCAGTCTCAGGTCTAAAAATAGTTTTCCATGAAGCATTGTAATTTAAGTACTTCATAAGTGTGATTTGCTTTCAAGAATGCTTTCATCTTTGTTTACATTTCATTTTTGTTGCTTCATCTTATTTCTAGTATGTAACTCAAAAGTATGAAAACAAAATTTGCACTAAGTGTAACTCTAAGGAAAGAACCCTAGGGCATTTAACTGCTCTATATCATGCGCTCTAAAGGTCTAATCTGAGGTCCTAATTGATAACTTCCTTAGTCATATCTTATAGAGTCCTAAGCTCTTCAAAACTGCTGTATGTTTCATTTGATGTATTATTTAAAAACTGGGGTTCAGGATCCATAGCCTACCTTTACTGTGTACTCTGCCCCTAGAGGTTGTAATGATCTCATTACATTTGCTTTAAGAAGGTGAACTCTAATAGTTTTCCAACTAAAATCAGAGTTCTTTATAAGATGCTAAAGTTGTCATCTTACAAAGCCAAGATCTTAAAACATTAATTGAAATCAAAAATTGAGTCATTTCATTATATCATTCAATAGTTACTCCAGGAGCTTATTCTTGGCTGTCCTTGCATGCTGCTCAATATGTCAGTTGATTGTAGTAGCATAAGAATAATAGCTTGACATTAAGGATTGCTATCAGCTCCTGATTCTTCAGGTACTATTCAAGGTAATCCATTTCATGGAAATGGTGATATAGTCTTTAAAGAAAAAAGACTGTTTTTGACCATCTGGTATCTGTGCTATTCTATTCCCACTTTAGCCCGCATATGTTAAAGATAGAGGCACCTGACCCAAAGCTGCCTCTTTTTTAATATTTTAAAATATTTTGTATTTTCTAATAAAGAAAATTTATCTGGAGAAAAGAGTTGGCTCAGTCTCCAAAAAGAAATATGCCAAATACTCTTAAATACTTTTTTTAAAAGTCCATTTAAAAGTCATTATGAAGACCAAAGTTGGAAAGGAAGGCTCTTTCATTTACTTCAGTCCTCACACTGTTAACTAGAGGATTATTGTTAGGTATTAGTGGTTGAAAAATCTGAATATCTGACTATTGTTATGTATCCCAGCTTTCTGAGAATTTTTTTTTCCTTCTCTCTTCCTGCATATGTGAATTTCTCAGATTCTCATGGCAGGCATCTTGCATTTGGCCCTGCCAAGATACTGAAAATATTTTCAGTCATATATCTGACATCAGAAGGGACTGTCTGTGCCTTGCAGCAGAGATACAACAACGTGGGATGCATGTGTGGTGAAGGACTTGTTTTGGACTCAAATGGCAATGCAGATAGCTAACCATAAATATGTCATGCAAGGGAAAATGATAAAAAAAATCAGTGTTGTGTTACTATGGGTTTTGAATGTACCTGTAAAAACACCTGTATTTATGCCTGGTCTATACATTAGATCTCTAAAACTGATCTTGCATATGTTTCTTCCCCCTCATCTTTACCTTCATTACTAACTTTAAAGTCCAACTGGCCTCCTATGTATGAAATTCTTTTGCCTCCTACTTCTGTAGAAAGCAGTCTGCCTGAGGTAGATGGGAATGTGAAAGTCCCCATACACCTATCAAAGCCAGGTATTTTCCCGATATATAGGTTTGTGTTTTACGTGATCATTATTTGTCTTATGTTGATAGTTTCCTAGAGTTTCATCCCAAGAATGGAGGTCCCATAGGCCTCCTTCCACTATCTCTACTGAAGTCTGAGAAAAAAAAGCTATTTAATGTTAGGAATGGAATATATGTTCTTCTCAAACACTTTCATTAACTTGAAATAACAAAATGCTCAAAAGTTCAACTACTTAGGTAAGATAATCAGGGGAAAGTCACTAAACCCCAAATATATGAAAATGTTATTTCATTGCAACAGTAAGTAGTACAATGTCTTACACTACTAATTAACATTTTACTTTTATTTAGTATTTTGTAGTGGATTACTTGCATAACTCCTGGTCTCTTGGAACAATAAAGAGATCAGAATAGCCTAGCCTCAATCAAGCAGCCCTTTCTTCAGTGAAAAGGAGCTAGCATTTCCCAAATAGCATTGTTTACCCAAGAAAAACATGGCATACAAGCAGACTTAAATGTAAAAAAATTGATGAATGAACTGCAGCAAAGAAAAAGCTGTTGGAGACATTCACATAGGAGAGCATGCAGGCTATCAAATATACACAAATACAGTTGAGAAGCTGGAAGAAAAGCACATCAATAACATAACTACTTAACTGCAGTGGTACTTTCTAATATCAGAAGTGTTCTAAAATCTCTTAAAAAGCTTCAAGAGAAATTAGAACTCAGATAGTACTGTTCATCTAGGTTTTTTTGCTCTATAGTAAGTTTAGTTTCTTGCACTGATAATTACTTTTAGACTAGCAAGAATCAGGTACAAGATTTAGCTGAATAAACGGACAACTATGTTACAACCTGCTATCCATCTACTGACACTGTAATAAATTAGCAAGCATTCTTTCACTTTATAAAACACCCATGGCCTAAGTCATTGAATGCACAGTTTGAAGAACAAATCACCTGAGAGCCACTACTGCATTCTGAGGGAAATACCCAGGGAATTCTGACAGTCAAACTCAACTGATAGATTTAGGAGGAATGATACACCTCAAAATCATCAGGTATCTTTGTGTCAAATGGAAATTTAAGACAAACTAGCAATGACATTAAAAAGATATTTTAGCATTAAACTAGAATACTAGAACCATTTTTTTAAAAATGAAGACATAGCTTATCAAGAGTCTGCAGTAGATTTGCAATAGAACTTGATTAAACGAAGTTTAAATAATATTTTTTTAAAAAAATTAAGGTCATGATAGATACCGCAGCTTCCCTTGCCTTTTAAATTAATATTTCTATGAATCAAATGAAAGCCTTGAAACTTTGCATTTGTTATTTTAAATGCAGTAGCCTTTGACTGTGACATATCCTTATTCTCAGCTACGTCATATAATGTTCTTCAAGACCACTGTTTCCTGCTGCCTCATGCAGGTCCCTTCACAAGCAGCACATTCAGAAAGACAGGTCACAGAGGTGACAGAGCTATATCATTAACACAGGGAACATACAGCACACCTCTTTGGGGGTAACTAACAGGTCTTTCCCATGCAGCAGCTTTATTCATATCCTCCATTCTCTACAGTACTTGTACCGAAGGAAGAAAATATATGAAGACAGAGATTCAACATTGTGCCTGGCTGGTGGAGTAGGCAGAAGAAAACAGCCTCAATTCCTCATCTCTTCAAAAAAGAGCCTAAAACAGCTGTGGCAACCGCTCCCTTCATTTCCGTATGAAATGCTGAACAATACCAGAGGGAAGAGGATCAGAACATTACCATATTCCCTTGATTCACAAACTGATCCGCCTCTTCAAAGCAGGAGATTGCACTGAAGCAGCGCTATCTTTTCAGAGGGTATGACAGGGAAGAGGGTAATACTGCTTAAACCATTCCCCCCAGCTATTGAATTAGGTACTCCATCCACTAAGCTATTCTATCAGCCTAGGCACATGGGTATATCCTGCTCCATTTCTTCCTGTAATACTGCCAGCTTGCTGATAGTGCTACATTACATAATCCAATATTTCTTACAGAAAAATAAAATCTACCCTGTAAACCACTCAAGAAGGAAGCATGTATCATGAATCTCAGTATTTTAAAGATGTAGAATGCTTTTCTAGCTATCTTGCTAAAGTGAACAGAATGACACATTTTCCTCGCATTCTCTATTCATCTTTCATACAATCATAGAGTCTGGTTTGGCTGGTAAAAAGTTGGCTGCTGCTTCACTTTAGAGATGGACAGAACAGAAATACACAAAAATATCAATTATTATAATCCTAGTTTTGTCAGAAGAGTTCACTGCTTGCAAAGGACCACTAAATGCAACAAATGCAAGTTTATCCAAGAAGGCTGGAGACAGACATAGGGGGGAAAAAAGTATTCTGATTTATTTTGGTACTGCTCAGAATATTCAGCAGAGGGTAACTCACCTTCCCAAACATGCCTTCAGAGTTATCTATAAATACGCTTCTGCTCAACTATCTCTCTAAATATGTTAATATGGACAAAACAGAACTGAGATAAATATATTTAAATGACTTTGCAACTCATGAACAGAGGTGTACACAAACAGCATTCTTGAAAACTCCCTCTAAATAAAATGGTTCTGATTTATGAAATTAAGTCCAGATAACTTTGGATTTCTGTTTAACCATTAATATACTTTTTTTCACTCTTCTGTTTTTCAAGCTCTTCTGCAATCAATCAGGACAGAATTAGTGTGGCCCTATTGCATTTATCCTAAGCTGTGGACATATGTGGAGGAAAGGGTAGACTATCTTTTTTATATAAAATTCTATTAGAAGTAATATTTCTGGTACAGAAATATATCTGTCTGAAAAAAAAAAAATCAAGTTGCCTTTGGCCTTATTGACCTGTAGTAAGGCACAAATGTGTGCCACATTACTACCAAAACAAAACTTTCCATTCAAGTCTTAGCAACAAGCACTGAATTTAAATTTGTATTTATCCAGTGCTTTCTTCAAGCACTGACAATTTTCATATTTACTTACCTGATGGAAAACAATAACCAGATGAGCACCATCTTTTTCTAATAGAGAGCAGGAGACTAACAGACTATGCAGAAGCAGTTAAGTATATATATTTTAAAAGCAGAGAAGTAGGGCTACAAGCCAGATCACTATTTGGTTTAAGCTTCTGCATTCTACTTTGATATTACTATGAAAATAAAACATAAGCATGATGACAGAACTTAGGTGTTTATTAGCTGCTGCACTAGAGACTCATGATACAGCTTTTTAGGTCACAGGAATACCTTGGTTGTTGCCCACTTCCTTGAAGCTCCTTCACTAAGGAGTATCTTTGATTCAAATTTAGATTTAAAGCACACCAGAATAGAGGTATTTGTCATCATCTAGGTCAAGTTATTATTAAACAACTATATGCAGTGTTCATGTCATATGTAGCCTATATAGTGTGTATTACAGCATCTGTTAAAGTCAGTGATGTTACTATGGTACTATTGACCTAATATCTGAACTCCAACAGGTCAAACACGGACAAAAGGAAAATTCTGCTCTCTAGTCTCTGAGAGAATTAGAAGATTCCAGAACTACTTGCCCTTCAAAGAGAAGAAAGTCAATTACAAGGTAAAAACAAAAAGACAAGGGTAAAAAGAGGACAAAAAGAAAAACACTTGAGAGAATAAAACAGTATTCTAAATATATTCATTACAGGTACAAAATCACTACAGACATTTAACAAATATTGGAAAGTTATTGAAGTATTATATATACATTTAGTAAAATGAAAGATCCACAGAACCTTCTCACACATTACTTTCTTCAGAGATATCAAAAAAATGCTGAACTTATAAGCCAAATTTCTCCACTAGCAGCAAAGCAGTAAATGAGCAGTAAAGCTCCTTTAGTGTTTAATTTCAAATGCAAGCTTCAAATGGAAGCTTTCAATAATCTTTAAAAAACGAAATAGAAAAATCATTCCTCAAATTATACAACACAAATATAATACAAAATTCAAGGTGTCAACATAAATTTGTCACATACAGCATGACAGTGTTTGCCTTTGGCAGGACCTTACTATAAGGAGGACAGCTTATGCATCAGAGCAGCCTTTCTGCATAAGGAGGGGGCAAAAAACAAGGAATGAAGCAGTGAGACAACTGGTCATAACGGGTGCTACACATCTAATATTTGCAGTAAATCTACAGACCTTGCAGTGTGTAACATATGCCTGGCTCCTAAAAAAGTTTGTAGTGACAGCTTTATTTTTTAGTTAAAGTTTTACTAGGCTTTAATAAATATTCACTGAATTGATTTTTTATGCTCTATCACCCTTTTATACAATACAAACTCCCTATAGCTATGGTCTAAAGCACAGTGTTGCTCTAGTTAAAATGGATTTTTCTTGTAGCTGGAAGAAGAAATGTTGCTAATAGTCAACATTTTAAGATACATCCATTCTTACCAAACACACACACACAGCCTGCAGAAATATAGCTGGTTTGAAATAATTACTTTTAATTGAAAACATAAATCAATTCTTTTCAAGTATGGAAATAGCCTGCTTTTGAATACACAAAATGGCCTGATGGATATTAGATGAATCTTGCAGTTCATAGATAAATAGATGCTATCCTGATTGCACACTAAAGCAGCTGCAGAATTACTGAACCAATCAAGATTAAAAACACATGTTCTGGCATCTTTTATCACTAATACAAAACAATACAGAGTTTTACTTACATTGTCACAAACTAATCCATCAGTCTGGCAGGAAAGTATAAATATTATGCATCTGAGCCTCTCAAAGACAATTTTCTTTGGCGTACTTATAATCACCTTTACTCTATGGCAAAGAAAAACATGTCAAAATGCTATACCTTGACACCCATCTTGGTTAATTTGAAAATGAAAATCTACATAGACTCCCCCAGTTCTTTAAAGAAATCATATAGATACAAAATAGGCCATCATCTGTTGTGGAGACTGCAAATAAAGTTTATAGAAAAATAGAAAGCTTAAAGTCTATATAAGCAGAAAACCCTTGTTTAACTAAATCTGAAAATTTCTTCTTTTTTATTAAAAATTCAGGTGCAGATTTTGTTCAGAAAAGGAAGAGAGTCATTTTCAAAGACTGCTGATGTAGGTGAAGAACGTAGCCTTTAGCATCCACTGTTTAAGGGAAACAGGCTGTTTCACAAATAGCTTCCTTTATAAATGGAAAAATCCACAAGGCTTCTGATGTAACATAACAGAATTATCTCCCAGAGGAGAAATGACATTAAAAACGTTGTCAGGGACTACTGGATAAACATTTGCTTAAATGCACCTTTATGAACAATGTAAACCAAAAGCCTAATGTGAAGGAAGTCTTGTCTGACCGTTCAATCCCATTGCTTTTGGGTGGCCACAGTCTTGGCACTAAAATAGCCCAGGCCTCAGGATGTGTCATGCTTCTGCTGGGCTTCTCTTGATATGTCTGGAGATTTGTTTTGGCTAGTAGCAGCAATTATCTAATAACCAATTCTAGCATTTGATTAATTGGCTAGTGTCACAGCAGGACACATGCATAACTAGCCAATAGATAGCAGTATCAACTGTGACTGCAGAATAAAAATACAGTGTAGCATGGTATATCACGATAGCAGAGGCCTCAAAAGCACAGGCACAGCGTTGCAAACAGCTCCATGGTCAGTTCTGCTTGGAGAAATGCAATCTTGGGAGCTGGGTGATACCAGTTCTACAGAAAACAAATATCCAGCATGCTTCTGTGTATCTACATACATATATGCATATAAATATATGAAACACCATATATAGTAAATTTGGACATGAAATGAAACTGCAAGCCAGTGAAGAGCAAGTTGTAATCAGTTCTATAAAAATATAAAAATGCCCTTAAACAGAACTTAGTGTCATGAATTAAAAAAACAGCAGCATCAAACCCTCCTTGCAAAGGCTGCCTCATGCTGCCTCCATACCCAAGGTCCTCGAACTTGTACCCCCAGGAAGCAATAGAAGGGTAAGCAAACCATCACAGAAAGGGGGTAAATAGCTTTAAGTACATGTATGTTAGCATTGTTTTAGCATCATTGCTAGTGAACCAATAATTCCCTAATTAGACTGTCAATTTAATGACAGTCAACATGAAATTCTCAACTTCAATGCATATACTTTTTCCTTTGGGATATAACAGCTTGCTGTGAATTCATGCAACCCACCCAGCAACTTGAAAGCAATAAAAAACAACAACAAATCATCTTAGATAATGCTTGGATTTATAGACTTTTTTTTTTTTTTTTTGAAATCTGCACTGAATCTTTCTCAATTCATACCATATTCAAATATATGGTCCTAAGGAATTGTATATCCTGCAAGTAAAATTTAACACACGCTGTGAAATTACAAACCTGTAGGTTTAATTATGGGCTTTTGTTTTTAAAATAGATATCTTCAGTCAGCTACAGGTAATCTCCCCCTCCAAAACAGCAGCACTAAAATAAAATCATTCAAATGCATGTAGCCTTCTCTCCTGGAGAGTGAATACTCCTACTGCTAATTATAATAATACTCAATATGTGGACATTTCTATTAGGCTTCTTATCTCTTATTTGCAAACACAATGAGCAGTAACTAATGAAAGCAAAGCAGAAGTGAACAAATTAATAAGAACTACAGATTATTTCTCATAGTCTCAATCTGTCGATTGATTTAGTCACAACTATCTGCTAAACAGAGTTGTACAGAAAGAAGAATCAGCTACAGTGAAGACTGGATATTTGTCCACATATCTCATTTTAGGAGACAACTTAAGAAGCAAAAGCAATAAAAACATTACAATATTAGAAGTGAAAAATGGTGCTGAAGGATGAAAAGTCAAAGCCCTCTAATTTTGATTTTATCCGTATAGCTACTGGCACTAGATGAACTTTTGTCTGATCCAGTTCAGCTTTTCTTAAGACCTAGACAAATTCAGTTCCATTCTGAATAAAGCTATTTTTATTACAAAAAGCCTTCCCTGTCTTAGGAGATGTTCTTTCTGTAAGCAAAAAAAAAAATTGTCAGCAAAACTTAGGTGCCAGCAAAACTTATTTTCTTCACTGGTCACATATTAGCATTCCTAATTCATGATCAAGCAATCCAATTTAAGTTGTTTAGTACTAGGCAAGTACCTAGTTGTGGAATTCTTGGTGGGATAATGTATTCAAGAATACATTGCTGGCCTCTTTTCACTGGTGGCCACCGACAGAACTAGAGGAAACGTCCACAAACTGAAGCACCAAAAGTTCCACAGGAACTTAAGGAAAAAATTCTTAACAGTGAGAGTGACAGAGCACTGGAACAGGCTGCCCAGAGAGGTTGTGGAGTCTCCTTCTCTGGAGATCTTCAAAACCCGCTTGGACGCAGTCCTGTGCCACGTGCTCTAGGTGACCCTGCGTGTGCAGGGGGGGTTGGACTAGAAGATCTCTAGAGGTCCCTTCCAACCTTAAGCATTCTATGATTCTGTAACAGTAATAACCATTTTCCTCCGATACATAATCAAAAAATCATATCATGGGAGATCCAAAGATTGCAAGGGTCATTTGCCTGAATCTATTTCAAAATATGAATTCCAGTATTCAAGATGAAACGGCATTAACAGTATTGGCATTAACATCCTTGCCATATTGGCAGAAATGGCATTAACATCCTTACCACTGAATTGCTACCCCAGCAGAACAATTCTGACACTTCCTTGTAATTCCTTGCATCATTTCACATTTTTTTTCACATTCTACCCACATACGTGTGTGTGTGTGTACCTAAATACAGCAGTTCCTATCACAGAACTGTAGACACCATAGCCTAGTTACCATACACGCAGTACTTGTAGGAATCAGAGCCTGAACTACTGAAAGTAAAATAAAAATAAACTCACTACTTTAAGGATTTTCTTCTTTTAAAAGCAGTAAGTTAACTTGTTTCCTTGCTGACAATTTCTATTCAACTCAAAATATCCTAATTTTGCAGTTTTAAATTTCAGTTTTACCCACAGTTAGTGCCTAATAAATTTCATGTATTAGCATTCTGGAATTGTGGCTGCTATAAACTGTTTTGGCATGTGCAAAATAGAGGAAAAATTCAGAAGGTTATTGAGTAACACTGAGATTGCTCAGACATATACATACTATACTATATACATACTGTACCTTTCCAAACAATCCATTTTTCAACATATGTTCATATGTGGTTTCTATAAAACAGTACATTTTCACACTTTGGAACTACTCAGACATGAAAATTCTTGAAGTTAAGCCGAAATAAAGCAAAAAAATGTGACACCCTCAATCTCCAATTTTAGCAGAATACATTTGTGTTGAAAAGGTCTCCTGTATAACTAAAGATTTTGGAAATTTTTCTAAAGCAGAGAAACAAAAAGGCAAAGGAAATCACAGTCAAAACAAAGTATTAATAGCAAAAGTATTTTGCACAGACTTTCCAAAGGACAATGGAAAATAACTACATAGACATTATGCAAGCTATGCCATCTAGGAAAAAAAGAAAACACACACACTTCTCAAATAACATTGTGCAATTATGACATTTAAAATATGTCTCTAGAAAAGAGCAAGTAATATTAACATAATGTAAAGACTTAGGAGGATCATTTATTTCATGTTGCTGATAGGTCACATAGTTCATACGCTATATAAGTAGTTTCCACTTTCAGTATGATAGTTGCCTATCTAGATTAATGATTTTTATTAATATTACCAATCTTTTTTTTTCCCTCTTATCTTCTTAAGAAGGTGCTTCATTCCTACAATTACTAGGTTTATCTTTTGACAGTTCTTTCTTACTTCAAGTTGCATTATGTCTCTGGTAGAGATGGGCAGCTTTATTCACTGACAAGTTCTTAGGAAACTTCCTAAGTTTTCTTTATTTGAATGCTACTAATATTCCTGAAAATTATGAAAATATTTTCAGGACAAAGCTCCCAAGCACCTTCTCAAAATCCTCAGTCATGCTTATAACACTCCTATTCCCCTAATTTTATCCATCTTTTCCCTTAGGAAATCCAGAAAGTTAGACATACTTTTAGCTTAGCATGCTATTTCAGCTGATTCAACTCCTTACCTCTTCAATGCATAATTTACTACTACCAGCTCAACTAGTGTACAAGTCACTTTGTAGCTAAAGTTTTGGGGCAGAATCATATTATACCCAAGAACACATAACCTACTTCTAACACATCCCTACTTCTAACCTTAGAATAGTGTAGTTCTTTATGTCTTTCTGCAATCTAGTTAAAATTGCCTGCAAGTCATGTTTTCCATCAGTAAACCACCTTGCTCTACTTCATTTGTGCAAATTTCTTGCCACTGAAGGTACCTTAGATGAACAAATACTTCTTTTTATTGATAGAGTGTTTGATTCAGCTGTCAGCTGCCAAACTACTATCCTCATCATTATAGTCATATTCTTACATTTAACCTCCTTGCTTCTTCACAGGGAGTCAATTCTTTTGATTAAAGTTTACTTTCTGAGAACGTACCATCACTTCTCCATTAACTCAAGTTACTTCTTTCTGACCTGGGTCAAATGAAGACAGCCACATCTCATATGAGCTGTGCAGACTGATGGTGGTATGAGAGAATCCTGAAATCTACTCCTCTTAATAGGCTAAGTAATTCAAATTAAGCAACATACTATTGTACTAGTACTATAGAGGAGATATAGGGTATTCATTATATTTGAGTTACAGACAACCTCTAAGCCGAAGCTTGTGCCAACTTCACAGGCATCCTATGCTAGTTCAGCATTGGCATTCCTTCCTTATCCCATAAGATATTCTCAAAAACCATTTCTGAACAACATGAAAAATCTGTGAAGATCTAGCACAGATGCCTCCTCCTTTATCCACTTCTTCATAGCACTTCACAACACTAAAAATAGCCTACAGAATCTCATCTGAGAGAGTGTCTTGCGATCAGCCACACACAGTAACCAGAACTGTGTTACTTTTCCCCAAATATAGCAAATTTTGTTTTAAAAAGGACAGCACAGCCCAAGAGCATCTTCATGGTGCAAGACAGTCTTCAGTAAATATTCTTATCTAGCCTAAAGAAAGTAAATAAGCAGTAAAGCTACACAACACAGTGGAAAAACTTTGCCTTAGATCCCGAAAGCAGTGTAACTGCCTTAACGTGGTGCTATGTTTGAACTAATGCAAGGCCTCCACATCAGGATTGCCAGTTAGTACACATGCAGCGCCATGAACATTGGATTGAGCTGCATCTGGTTCCCTAGCTAGTTCATTTGCAATTAGATTAAGTATCTCTTCATAATATTAAATTGTACACAAGTCACCCTCAAGAAAGGAAGAATGATCTGGCATACTGAGTCAAGTGTCGTTATTTTAATAGTACATGTTAAGAAAGATGGACCCAGGGAGAGAAACTTCCTATCTTCCTTGTAAGGAAAAGGAACTAGCAAGCTGTTACTTCACTGTGCTTACAGAAGACAAGAGAAGTTAAAATGTAAACGCATGAGACTGTTTAAGAGTACAACCTTACAGCCTTAAAAAAAACATGCATCTGTTCTGAACAGATAAGTCTCCTTTACAGAAGAGCAGCCTGATTTAATTAAGGGACTTTTTTTGTCCAAGAGCAACCTGGAGTTCACTTACAACCATATGTATTACTGCACAACACATCAATTTTTTCTGTGACAGTTATCCTTGTTCACAAGTAGGCCAAGGTCAGAAGGGTGCATTGCTTTCATATCTTCAGTTTGAACACCTGACAAAAAGGCAGCACTTTTGATCTGTAACATTTCTTATAATATGACACAACTAAGAGCTAGGTATTGCATATGAAGTCAGGTAGTCCTACCTTTTACAATATTTAGAAAGGGCACAAAAGAGTATTAGTAAGTTCAGCAGGAAAGAGAAAAAACAAAGTGTGTTTTTCTGGCTGAATAAAAAAAACCCCACAACATACACTATACTTTTTCAAGTGGTACACAGCTTGAGGACAAGCAGCTTGAAGCAGGACACCATATACTTGACCAATAAGGCACTCTCCTAAAATGAGAAAGCCTTGACTTCAACTCAGCAAAGGGGAAATTCCTTTCAACTAAACCTTCATCGGACAGACAACATCTGTTCGTTTTAATTTATCATATAACACTTACCCACTGTTTGTCCATGTTCAGGCGTAGCTGAGCAGCTGGACAGCCACTTGCCGAAGCACGTGGCACCTCTAGAGGACAGTTTCTGCTGCATTTCATGTACAGGTTGCAGGGAAGGACAACAAGCAACAGCCTCTCACCAGAGACTGCCAAGGGAAGAGAGACCCATGCTAAGGTTTTTTTAAGCAGATAAAGAGAAATCTAGAGACTGCACAGAGATGTTCCAAACTTTAACTAAAAGTTAGCGGATTAATGAATTACAAACATGAAGGAATTCAAGTCTACATGTCTGAGAGTTGTGCATGTCCTCTCCTTCCCCTGTCCACCACAACTCTTATTTTTTTATTAGTTTTCTAAGAGAGTCTCTATTTCTTTTTTAGTATTCCTCTATTGGAAAACAAACAAAAACAGCACACATGGTTTTTCTTAAACCTGTCTTCAGTTATTGAAAGGGGTGAAAGACAACTTTACAAGACAGATTAGTAAGCAGGATTGTTTCAGTGCCTTGACCATGTTATCTGGCCAAGTCATCAGCACTTCCAGGCTCTAGATGGCTACCAAAATTCCTTGGATACTGGAAAAGGTGAACACTGGATTTGCCCTACATGTACATAATTAAAACAGTTTAAAATTTCTTGACAAATACAAGACAACTGAGATTCACTTCATAGATTTTACTGGACTGAAATATAAACATTTAAGCAAAAAAATACAGGGGAGAGTTACAAGCACCTATCTTTTCTTGATAATGTAATAAGCATTGCCTACTTACAGACATCAGTAAATAGCATGACACACTACAGATTCATTTAAGATACAATCACAGGAGTTTGCTTTCTACTAATAAAGCGTTTCTTAATTGAGAGAAACAAATCAGCTTTTACTAGGGTCAGTTTGAGAACTTACTGAAGAGAGTAATTGCCATACTTGCAAAAGGTCCCCCCCAAAAAAAAACAGATAGAGGTACGGCTGAACAGAAAGCACATTAATTACACGAAAATAAATTGTCAGCATTACAAGTAATCTAATTTCATACACTTGCAAACTATCGCAGTCAAAGCAATCATACCACATGCAGTAGAAAAATTCTTGCTTCCAGAAAGATTTCTGTCAAGTGGCTAACAAATTAATTTTGAGAATCTTAAGGTTTGCAAGATACAAGGCAACTGGCAGAGCTGAAAAGAATATCAAGAGTGATTAAGACTTTAATTTATTTTAGCATAATGAACAGGCATACAAAAGTTACAATTCTTTTATTATAGCAGCTACAGAGCATATGAGACCATTTCTATATATTTCAGTTCTAATTACCTTTAAGCAATTAATAATCTATATAGAGCAAAATGATTTTAAGTACACTTTGTCAAATGAAAATCATGAATATTCAAATTATGCTTGCTTTAAGCAGAAAAAATAATGACAACGCAGTGCTACTTTAAGAATGGAGTCTTTATTATTCAGTAGCTGCTTTTTTTTTTTTTTTTTTTTTTTTTTAAGTAGCAATACCCTTCAGGAATATGTGAATTGCATCACATTCACAGTGTTTCAACTTTGTGACAGGATACCAAGTGTGGCTCTAATACAAAATTCAAAGTAAGGACTTGTTACGTGTTACCAGGCTGCAGGCTTCTGGGAGGAAATTTGGACAAGACATTGATTGTTCAACAAGTAGAATTATTTCAGTTTCCACTACTGAAGCAGTCTATCCACTTGAATCTCCATTCTACCACTTGTATATGGTCTAAATGTTACCTCATCTTTTCCTAATGGATGAGGAAAAAAGTTAAACAGTTTATCCTGTAGTCCTAACTGCTCAATTCTGTTAATTTCATCAACCATTAACACTAGGTAAACACAAATAAACTAACATTACTACAACTCCCAGTCCTAAATACTTAAGATTAAGATGACTGAATTACTCGATACTGCTTTCAAGATTGTATGTTTAAATTTGAAGTGCAAGTTTGCAAATCAACACCAAGAATGATAAAGACAAACTAACAAAAGTTATTTGAACATAAAAATAAAGTCAAAACAAACTTTTAATTTCAGGCAGTTTTTGCCTTTACCATAAGCTATTTCTTTTACTTAATATTTAATATGCTTTCACCTCCACACACCCCTCTGAATGGCCTGAATTAAAAAAGCCACTTACTGCACCTCGATTTTCTTCAATTCCAGAAGCAGAACCCATGGAACCCTATTCAGGTTTAATAAAAAAGGTGCTCCTGTGTCAAAGCTCTCTGAGTATCTAAAATTCTGCTAAGTGAAATATCGAGACTTCAGGATTAAAAAAAAAGGAATCTGAAATTTCTCTTTCTTGGGATTATAACAGAATGTTAGGATTTAATAGATATTAACCTTAATTACATAAGTATGTAAATTAAATTATCTGATAGACTAGGACAGCCAGAATCAAGCTGATAAAATCAGACACCTTACAAAGCAAACTTTCTCCGGAAAAGGCAGTAACAAATAAAATAAACCACACGTTGCATACAACTTAGCTTTCACTAAGATAAAACAATATTAACTTTAATATAAGGGCAGGAGGAGGGGACAGACATCTAAAGGGCACTATCCATCACACTCTAGACTATTTGAAAAGGTGAAAACACTCCAATTCCATTACTATACCAATATAATTATTCTAAGAAAAAGCAGATACTATTGTGAGAACAAAAAGGCAAAGGTAAACAAATGCCACAAGGACTTTCTTTTTCACCAGTTAATTCACTCCTCTGAGCTTTCCTCCAATTGTTCACACCAGGCTAATAACCCTTTACCATGGAATAAAGAGCCACTTTCTGGATCTGAAACCTGAGTGAATCCCCATCAAAATAACAACCTGAGAATCAGTATTTCCCAGAGATACAAGCTAGAGTTCTTCAAGCTGGGAGGAAAAATAAATCTTAACCTCCTCTAGTCAGTGGAATAGCTACTTAGAAGGATAGAGATTTATTGCTATCACTGCTTTCTAATAAAAGAACAGTCAAACAAGACAGGACAAGTGGAGGTAGAAGTGAGATGATAGCATTAAAGGCTATTTCACTATGCCTCTCTACCTACCTTGTCTGGACAGATAGAAGAGACTGAACCCTTAAACAGCTGTGAAATAGTTCAGTGATCTTAAGATTTTTTTTTTTTTTTCTGAGGTGGTCAGTACTTCCTGCTCTGCTGACTTCTTGTGATACAATCTAATAACACCTTTCTAAGTACATCACTTTTCTTTAATCACTGTGCTATGATAGCTTTAGATTCCTACCTACCAAGGCTTCCTACCATTTAGATAAAAACTTGCAAGTTATCTTAATAAAAAACTATCACAATTGTTTCTCTATAATTTAAGTTAAAGTTAATAAAATGTGTTAGATTCAGGATTGCTTCTTATTAAAGTTGATCACTGCTCCTGCAGTAACTTGTTGATATTTAATAAGTACAAATAGCATCTTACACTGTAAGAGAAACTGTTTTGATTACAAACAAGCTGTAACAATATTCATAAGAGCAGTAGCCTCTGTTCTATGGCTAACATTGCCTCATTCAGACATCAGAGATTTGTATAAAGTTCTAATGCAAGACTTTAAAATGAACAATTTTATGGATAAATCAGTTTTACAAAATAGCAGTACAGTAATGTTATCGAATGCTTTTCAGCCAGTACATGCATGATGAAACACTTTCACTAGAAAGTTAGCCCTTCCTTCTGTTTCCCTCCTCTCTCGCCATATGCTGCATAATTTTCAAGTAATGACTGTTCTGCAGAAATGTACTAAAAATGCTTTGCCAAATCTTACAGGCCCTCCTAAATGCAGCGAACAACCACTAATAACACTGGTAATGAGAAAACAAATTTATTTCAATAACCAGCTTGAAAATATTTTTTGTCCTTTTCAAGAAGGTTAGTTGCAGTAAGGACAATTACTTCTACAAGTAGAAAAGCAATGCTTCCTCAACAACCTTTAAAAAATTCATGACAAGCATGCAGAACATGCTGCTAAAGCATGCAACGAGCTTTGCCACAGAGGAGGCATTACTGCTGGTTGACCCTATTCTGCCATCCATAGAACAAGCACTCGGCTTCACGTCCTGGAAGCATTGCTGAGTCCCCCTGTTGAAGCCCAGCACAGCAGAACTCCTCAGGCCAAGGAAAGCTGGCCCAGGTTAGGCTGTAGGCCAGCTCTGCAGATGCACCAGAGGCACCAAGGCAAAGCCTCAAAAAGGCTGGTACTTTTCCAACTGAGTCAGGAATTCTTCCTATTCTATAAACTAGGATAATGAGGCTGGAGGGAACCTCAGGATGCCTCTGGTCCAACATCCTGCCCTAAACATGGCTAGCTCTGAGATCTGACTAGGTTGCTCAGGGCTTTTAGTCAGTCAGTCTTAAAAACCTCCATTCCAAAGCTCAACTGTCCTCATGGTGAAACATAATTTTCCTAAAAACAATTGACCTCCATAAACATATAACAACTGCCAGAAAGATGTTCAGGCAATCTTAAGTATCATTGCTACCTGAGGCTACAATGTAGACAAGCTATTTAAAGAAATTAAGGAATTTAAAGCAAGATCAATGAAGAGCTCAAACTCTAAAGGAATTTTCTAAAAGTTTAAAACAAGACAACATTTTAAGATTTCAACCTGTTATGATTGCCTTCATTTACCTTTATTTAATTAGAACTTTATATGCCCTACTTATAATCAGAGAAGTACAGAGCTTGTTGACAACATGCTCCTTAAAGACCTAATTTATTTTTGTGAAGACTGCTAAGAAAAGGAGGAAAAACCAATTAAGTATTATCTTTTTTCTTAATAACCATGAACTTATTAAATGACTAATAGTCAAAGAGTGCAGATGCCTTTTAGCATCAATTAATCCTGAACACTTAAACTGCCCAAGTTATTTACAGAACTACAATAAATTTGCACATGCATGTATAAGCACTCTTACACAGTCCTTCAGACTTTCACTTGGAATAGAGATTCAGTTTCCATTTTTTGCTGTTGTTGTCTGGTTTTGTTTTTCTCCCCTCCAACAAGGTGTATTGCTCCTTACAACAAGCCACCAAGAGCTTTCTTACTGTTTTGTAATCATATTAAGGAGCACCTACTTTCAATCACTACACTGTGACTTTAGAAATATGTAATTGTATTTCAACTAAGGTGCCTACCTCATCACATCAGGTAGTTGAAGTAAATATGAAAGAAATAAGAAAGCTGCAATATTCAGTAGAGCAACAAAATAATATCTTTAAGGACATTTAATCAAAAACTTTTCTTCAGCTGAAAGAGAATCATCTTTAGGTTGTTTACTTCCTACATTTGCTTTGTAGGGACATTGATTTATTTATACCCTGAGCTATTAGAGATACTACCATGGAAATACTTAATGATGATTAGCAGACAATAGGTTTCTTAATCTTATACTGATTTTTCCTTCAGATTCATCTTAGCGAAATAAAAGACTAATTCAAAGAATTTTCATCTTTTGCATCTTGTCAGCGCTGCTGAAAGAGGTCATTACGTAGTCTATATCTGTCTTTTCATGTGAATGTGGCACATTTAGACCAATCAAAATAGTTCCTCAAGCTCAGGAAACTGCATAATAAACAGTTAATTCAAAAGAATTCACATCATTTCTCCTGCACCATGATCACTAAGTACCTGGATTCAAACTCAAGTTGGACTTTGATGCAGCGGACTTGCACACAAAGAAATCAGTGTCAGACAAGAACAAAAGATCAGAGAAATTGCCAATTAATTTAATATAAAAATGATGAGATTAACTTAAGAAGTGTCTTATATCAGTGAGAAGAAAACACTACCAACTATTTCCTAATCTGAATCCCAACTATTTCTAATTCAGAAGCCAAACATCATTTTAACCACACAGTTCTTGGACTCTCATTCGAAGTTACCAAATTCCAGTAGAAACACCAGCATGCTGCCACAGGTCACATCTCAGCATCTTACCACCTTCAGGCATAGGTTTTCAGTAGGTTTGCGGTGCTTCAGAGAAAGGAGGAAAGACATAGTTGATGAACTATGTAGTATAATTGATGAACTATAGTAACTATTCTGTTTTACTCTTCTGATAGATTTTGGTCTATTTCCAGAACAAAAATGCACCTGAATTAAAAATTAATGTAATATCAGAACAAATAACTAGTTAAACCCGCCTGGATGCCACCCTGTGCCACGTGCTCTAGGTGTCCCTGCTTATGCAGGGGGTTGGACTAGATCTCTAGAGGTCCCTTCCAACCTTAAGCATTCTGTAATTCTGTGATTCTCTGATTCTGTTCCTTCCCGCTAATAAAGCTCCATATAATCTATCTTAATTGTCAGAGCATTGCATTATTGATTCACTGGACTTTTTTAGCCTATCTGATCCATGTGAACTTTGGTGTGATTACGACCCTTAATAGTTTGTATTTTTTAATAAATTTGAATGAGAGCTGTCATGCTTTTGGTCTGCATGAAGGCAGAACAGTTTTACTTGTGCCAGATTTGATTCCTTAGACTCAACACAAGGATACTTCTCTCAACCCCGCAAAATTCATTCTTATGTATGCTTATTCATGCATAGATTTCTCCTTTTACAGTCATGACTGTGGTAAGCAGCTTTCTCTATATTTTCATTTACTGAAAATATTCATTTAATCTTTTTCCAACTATCACCTGGTGTATTTCCTGTATGGATATCTTTCCTCCATTATTAATTTATTCTTTAGACTGTGGAGAAAACTGAAGCTATTAAATTATATTTTTCTAGAATATTTTACCAGATCAAATACAGATTAATTTCAAATAGTACAAGTGAAATGTTTCCTACACATGTTTTGAAGATCTTGTTCTTTCCCTATTGTATCACTTGCTTCAGCAATGGTTGCATATTCTTTATACTTAAATATATAAGAAGAGCTATTCAGTTAGACTGTAAATACCAGTTATGCTTCATATTCTACTTGATTTATGATTTATGAAAGAGCTGCCACTATTTCCAAAAATCAAGAGGCTGGGGCAGAAAACTTGCTAAAATTGAGGCATGATAGTCTACTAACTACAAGACAAAGAACACAAGGAAGAGAATCACGGTCAACACTACAAATTAGACTTCCTTTTTCTCCAATCCTTAGTTTTCATAGCCCAAGTATGTAGGCAAGTGGTCTTAGTACATATGCAGTACTTAGGTCTTGTATCTGAACTGCATGTATATTTGGAATAACATTTGGAAGTTATATAGTAAAGTATCCTAGTAAGAGTTGTAACACCTGATATAGGAAGCGTTTAGCAACTAAATCTCTAAAATTATCCCATCAAAACTTAACCAACCATACCATCACAATACAGTTACCAGTCCTTACGTGCTGAGACTTATGAGACATAGCATTGGATAATCCCCGTTCTAATGATTTTCCAGAACACAACAGATAGAAACAGGAGCCTGAACATAACAAACAGTCCAGAGGCCAGAGATGAAGAATGGACATGAGTCAATCACCAACATTTAAAAAAACAAACAAAACAAAAAACACACACTTGGTTTTGGAATAAAGGAAGTAAAATGAATATCAGGAATGATAAGGTTACTACTAATAAAATCTAACAAAAGCATTCTAGTACCACTAAGGGAGCATAAAAAGGGAAAAAAAAAGAAATTTCAGATATTACATATATTAAGAAATGAAAAGATTATACGTCTTCTTAAATAAAACTACAATTACAAACAATGCCCAGAAGTTAAAAAAAAAAAAAAAAAAAAAAAAAAAAAAGCTTTCCTTTATGGAAAAACAAATATAAACAAGACACATACTGTCTTAAAGTTAAGATGTGAAGATGATATCATACTTGCAAAAGTTGAAGATAAAATCCTACCAGACCAGATTTGAGATTGTCTGAAATTTCAGGACACTGCACAGAAAAAAAAAACACAACTAAAAAATGCAAGATACTTATCATGCCTTATGTCTGAAATCCTATGTTTTCTTTCATATTTCTGAGCCAGATCTTAAAGTCTCAGTTCTATTCATCTCAGTGTGCAATCATGCTGTACGTGTAAAGATTGAAATCTTTAAATAGCCTTAGCTACTGCACTAGAACTGCTACTGTGATAACAAATCTAGTCTTTTACAGGACTTTGATCATGCCTTACTGACAACAGTTAGAAAACATCATTTGTTCTGTTTTCTTCTTTTCCTTATGCTATTTTTGTAGTTATTTAAGAATTAAGAAATGCATATACTGTTATTAACAATAAATCTAAAAAGTGCTGGATAAGCAATTGAATTATGCTGTGTTTAGCAGTTCCTAAAAAGTTTCATATCTACTTTTCAAATCCTAGCTATAAAGACTAGTTCTATCTATATTCTGTAAGATTAAAATAAAGTAAAAAAAGACCAAAAGTTAGCATGCTCTCAATTGCTGTACCTTAGCCTCCATAGGTGTACTGGATAGAGATGGATTAATATAGCAATGGAAAGTCAGAGGACAGTCCATTCGTACTTAACATTTAAAAAGCCTCCGTATGCTTTCTCTTCTGAAGAGTTCAGCAGCCTTTTACCAAACCACGGGAGGTGAAAGCACAAGTGGGACTGATGCTTGTGAATTCTTCTTCTTTTAAACTATGAGCTTCTTTTATAATAGTGCACAGAAATTAGCATTCCTACATGTAGCCCATGGTGTAATGGATGCATATACACTTAGACTGTATAGCCGTAGGTAGGCTATGAAGGGCCATATTCTTCAAAGGTAGATAGAAAATTCCGTTTTTTGTCACAAATAGCAAAATCAAGGCCTGATACATTGAGGAATTATTTTTTTTTGTAACAGTACTGGAAATATTTCATGATGTTCAGAGGTGTCTAGGACTCCTTGTCCCAGGTATAGAGCTCATTTTATTTTAAAATAGCCTTTTTTAAAATGAATATTTCAGTGTTCTTTCCTACACGTTTTTAGAAGCTTCCTACTTCATGTATTTATTTGTTCAAGGAGGACTGTGCATAAGTATTTGCACTGAATTTGAAATGTAGATTTAAAAACTGCAATTTGTTATTTTGATTAAATTATGCCAACTGAGCTGCAAATAAATGTAGAACTAGCACTTTTTATTGAAATACACTTGCATATAGGGTTGCATTCTTAATTATGTTGTAAAATGGTCAGAAAACACATGTTTATTCAACAGTTCAAGTAGCTGCCTCCCAACCTTGATTCACACAACATTCTGATAATTAGTATGACTTGAATTTTAGTGTAGAAGACTTCATACATTTATATTCCATATAGCTTAGGGGATATTCTAACTTATGTAGCTAATTCTACACTTCAATACACAGACTCTATTGAAAACACATTACAGTGAAAGACCTTATTGCAATATAGCATACCAGGCTCTACTAGATTATGTAGAAAACATGCAGAACAACTGTAAAGAATCCACATTCTGTTACAGCAGAATGGTTTGCCATTGGAAAACAGTATTATTTGGCTAAGTCTATGAAGTAATTTGATGTATTAACAAAAAAGAAGCAGCAAGAAACTGTGCATTACATTAGCAACTTCAGAGTATCATAGTGAGTAGCTCTATAATTGAAAATAAAGACAAAACAGACTCCAGAAAACGCATTTAGATATCCTCTGTATTTCCCCAAGCTTATGACATATCCATTATATAAATTCTCACACACAAATACTGTAACGAGATATGGAAACGGGTCAACTGGCTGAAGCACATACTGTGTTTAACCAGTACTCACCAGCCAAGTCAGGAAAATTTAGTTTTGATAAAAGGTTCAACCGACATGTTTAACACTATGATTGGAAAAAGAAAATAGCTATAAAGTTTTTAACAGGATTTCTAGATTACAGTTTTAGGATTATAGTTTAGGAAAGACAACTGACTTTAGATGGGTGCATATTCTAACTCCTTTTATCTCATTTTACCTTTGCCACCAGTGAATGCACAGTCATATTTTAGTTTGTAATGCTAACCCATAAGGTTAGCACCCCCTACCTCTTTATGTAGGCTACTGGGGTGAAAACCATCCACTCTAAGTGCAGTACAAATTATAAAACTTAAAAATACCCAAATAATGCTTTGAAGAGCCTGGAATTGTGTTAGACTTTTATATGCAACACGTTACAACATCTCAATTGTTATATACCTAGTAATACTCTTTAGTTTTATTATCTGCATACCAGCAATGTCAATGACTAATTAATCTAGTAGCTATGACATTAAACACTTTTAGAACTTACCCAGCCAATTCTGCCCCTGTTCTATTCACTGAGTTTAAATAAATCCTATCATTTTACCATGTTTCTGTTATCCAATTCTGCAAAATAAATCTGATAAAGCCAGTGCAAAGGTAGGGTTACACAAACTGTTTGTATTATCAACATCAGTTTTAAGTCTCAGACCTGCAATAAGCACCACATTTCTTTCCCTCCCCACCCCCTCATCAAGATGACTAGCCATTGAAATAACATTACATTTAACTTTAAAACAACCTTTTGGCTTAAGTTCGTCTACAGAGCTAAAGCCCTACACAGCAGGACAGTAGAAATGTCAGTAGCTTATACCATCACTAAGACAATATTTTCAATATATAATATCTCCTGTTAATTAACAGTTGCCAAGTGTTCTGAATTTCACAGATTAAGTTCACCTCAAGCAAACTTGAGTCAGGTACTTTTTAATCTTTATTTTAGTCTATATGCTTTGACTTCATAAAATAAGCCATGGATGATCAGCACACTGTGGAAACCACATGAAAACTACACAAATCTCTTTACTAAGACAGTTGGTCTTAACCACAAAACTATCTTTCCTTTCCATGCTTGTTCTTTTAAGTCATTACCTACTAAAGCAGACACCAGCCTCCATGGATTGCAACAAAATAAGAGTTGACCCTAAGCTGCAGCTGTCAACATCCTACTGGCCTACATATGACATCTATAAAACAAGATGGGCTGTTGATTTAGTTCCTTTACAGGCAGTTCATATGCTTTCATGTCTCTGTTTTTGATGACAACTAAGTGTGACATTTTGGGTCAAGTAGTGTAGACAAAATTTTCCATTGATGTTGACAGTTTGTTTCATATTTTAATCAGTGTCAAATATGGCTATGACTACCACCACCTAACAGCACTGCTGCAAAACTGTTCTCTTGTTTCTTTTATCTGAAACTCTGTCCATGGAGCCAGGGTACACCTCAGCCCATCAAGTAATCCAAAAAGAGCACATGGCACATCTGAGAAATTCCCAATAGAGAGCAGACAGAACCATGACATCTGCTATGTTATAGTCTCCTTTTTTTGTGTGTGTTTTAGAATTACATTATGTGGGAACATCTTAAGTTGATATCACTTGATCCTTACTGTACTAATATTGTCAGACATCTTAGAAGAAGTTCTTCATTCTCCCCTTTTATTTTAGGGGGTGTGGATTGCATGGATCATTTTTAGCTGACTTCCAAAGTCTTACCACCATTTTCAAACACTTTACCATTGTGTATTTTGCTTAGACCATATTAATTCAGGGAACATGCAGAATATTAATTCATACAATTGCCATTTTCAACAGCCTAACCCTCCTTTTAAGGTTTTCATTTTTCTAGCTAGCGTCCACAAGTTTTACCTGGTCATTCAATCCCATAATTTGAGTATATTTTAAAGCTGCTCCGTTCACTTGACAAGTATGTAGACATTAAAAGAGTTAAAATAATTTGAGTTATAGGAAAAGAGAGTGCGTTTTTTAAAGTACAAGTTAACTGTTTCCTCATCCTTCCAATCGTTATACATCTCTGTATTCATAACCTACAAGTCTATCTAGCAATTCTGTAATCAGTGAAATTATTTTTTTCACTGGAAAGCATCACATTACACATTTCAAATAAATTGCATTGTAAAGTTATGAAGCAAAGTACAACACAATACGTATCACTGGAAAAATCATAAAAAACAGTTAATACATGTAAAAGAAAGTCACCCATCACTACAAACATGAGAATGTTCTCATTACTGCAGTTTTTCAGACTATGAAAAATGCAGTGATACAGCATTTTTACAGAATTACAGAAACAGTACATCAGCACGGTTTCTGAAATGCATCTCTAAGCCTTTATTGCTTGTAAGTCATAAAGGAAAATAAGTTCCATTCTTGAACACTACTGCTTCAAAAAGTCTCATAAGACAGCCATGGAAAAACCCTAATTGCACAAAGTGAGGTCTGACACAGAAAGCAGCATACCAGGCCTGAAGTCACATGCTCTAGGTGTCCCTGCTGGAGCAGGGGGTTGGACTAGACGATCTCCAGAGGCCCCTTCCAACCTCAGCCATTCTGGGATTCTGGGATTTGCAGACAATGCACTAGAGAATGTAACCTGGCATCGGATTCACTCTTGACTGTGGGAATTTACTGACACCAGTACTAATTCTGACCATATCTCTAAGTATTGAAATAGTACTAAAGCAATCAGTGGTGTTTCTGGACATATGAATTTGACTACAGCGAGGAGATTTCTTCTGTGACATTTAACATGAAGATGGCAGTAGACAGAAAAAAAAAAAAAAAAAAAAGCTTTTCTGGAAATTCACTAGGAATCAATTCACTGCTAAAGGATTAAGGAAAAGACAGAAGACCTCAGGGCTTAAGAAAAATAATCACAAATACAACCAGATACTAGAAAGATTTCTACTTGCTTTAATACCTCTGTCTCCTATTCAGCTCCTACTATTTTCATGTGCCAAGATAACTAACTGCTCATATTGCATTCAAGAAAGTTAAGCCAGAAGTATTAATCTACAGCTGAGAGAATTATGGCCTTCTTTTGGCAATATGGAAGGGCGGTGAGAGGGAACAGAAAGAATTCACTCTAATTTCCACATTTTGACATTTAATTTTTATTTATAATCAGTGTAAACACTAAAAGCATTCTTGTCAGTAGATATGCACATTCCAAAAGTCTATTCTTGGTGTTAATTCACTGAGCATTAGGTTAACACAACTTAGTCAAAACAAAAATAAAGAAACTACTCATCTTAGTAGCTGAGAGCTTTGTACAAAATGGCAGGTGATACTACCTTCTGATTGAAGTGCAGTCATTAAAGCAGTTAACCAAATATTTTGCATTAATTATTTAGGCTTTAGAAAAAAAGGTTCCCAGCAGAATCTCTACAGCAGTAAAACAGTGCATCTAAACAGGAAAGTGTAGCTGTGCCTGGGAGAGGAATACACCCTTAAAGAAATACAATGATTTACTTTTTCCCAGGGAGAAGAATATTTCTTTTCCTTCCTTGTGCAAAAGTTTGTCTTCATAACATACAAAGTCTTTGTACACACCTAGTTATGCTTTTCTTGTAATCAGGACCTTTATTTGTGGAGTGGGAGTCCTCTAGTTCCTTTCTTTTCCAAGGAAAATTTGGAGCATTTCAGTTTACCTTGACTCTTTTTATTCTCCCCAATGCTCAAATTTCTCAATGCATACTCATCTGAAATATACTAGTGCTTACAGATGACTGCAGCTCCTGGCACTCATTAGCCATGCTAAGTGTTAAGTTTCTAAGCAGTCACAACACTAGACCAAATGCAAGCCATAGAGGGGTATTCATATAGCAAAAAATTACTTCAAACTTTTTGCTCCTCCCCCATAAAATGAATAAAAGGAAAAGAACAGCTCCCAGACTATAGCTGCCTCCACATTTACCTCTAAATATACATTTATAGGGCTGGGGAGGAGGCATGGTTGTCCTTCACAGTTTTCTGATGTGCGTAGACTGTGCCATGCACAGAGACACATTTGGATTACTTTGAAGTCATCAAGCAGCACATTTAAAAGTCTTATCTTTAAAATACTAAGAGTGGGCAACTTGCCTAATAGGGGCAAACTCCTTACCATTACATACCAATTTTAATGCATTAATTCCATTACAGTCATCCTCTGAACTGTGAAACTGCTGTCTATTCCCCAGGACAAAAACCGTCCCACTTTGATTAAACTTTGTATCCCATAATTTAATGGATTTAATCAGGTATACCCAGAAGTAAAAGATCAGACATATAACAGAATATTGATCTTCAAGAAGCATGCTATTGCTTGAAACCACAATCAGATTAACCACAGGTATGTTTCATGAGCAATACTGTTACCATTAACAGAAATAAGCTCTGGCTTTAGTAGTTAATTAAATCAGTTGCAGAGAACACTTCACAAGTGATTCTAGGAGTTTATGTGCTTTTTCAAAAAAAACCTTTCTTTTTTTCTCATGGATAATAAAGGTTGCAGGTATCAGTCATTCAGTAATTGAAACTATTGAAAGTTGAATGTTAAGTCGTTAAGCAAAAGTTCCTTTTAATGGCTCACTTCAATAAAGCCATCATTAATGTTACTATGCTATAATGGTTTTACACCACTAGTTGCTATTTTACATTTCCTTTCCAAAATCCTACAATACTCTTCTGCCCTTGACATAGTATCATTGCTACAAGCTAAATATACTCTTCTATTACTACCCTTAAACTTCCCTGACTGAAGCTCTCCACCAGGCTTTTGTAAACCACATTATTTAAGACAGTTACTCAAGGGATTTCTAAAGACAAAAGCTGTACATTTCATAGCAACTAATAATTGAAAACATTTGTCTGCATAATCTATTATGGACACACAAGCAAGCATCACCGCTAACATCAATATATGAATGATTTGAGGCAATTTTATTTTATATACATATAAAATGTAAAAATGTTAAGATACTCCAATATTTGTTTTAAACAGGTGCTTCCTCTGAAACTTCTTCATTTTAAAAACCTGTCTTGGATGACTGGAAGGCAACTGAAACCCCAGAACCTAGTGTTGTCTCTTGCAGTCCTTTTGGTGTTACAGTGAAGTCTAATATAACTTTTGATCACACAAGCAACATAAAAATCAAACTATTAAAATAGAAAAATTAACATGCAGTTTAGCATACAGTTTAGCACACTTAACAAATATTATCAAAGAAAAAAAGACAGATAGGACTGTCTGACAATTTCTGGTCATTTACCTAATCTTGACACCTTATACTATAGCTCTTGATTTTTACTATGTTTTATTCTTATGAGAAGTTTTGATTTTCACCAGTTACTAGAAATTTGATCACTAAAGAATCTTAATCAATGCCCTCAGTCTAGCTAGAATTTTTTTTTAATGAGTTGCATTTTTATTGGCAAGGTAATGGAGAAAATACACATAGTCACAGGAGGAAAGACCATTCTAAATATATTCTTACCAGCCAGGCACCCTAAGCATTCACTTGGAGTCACATAACATTTTTGCTCCATATACTAAGAACGCTTTATATCTTTATAAGTAGTGGCCCAGTTTTGTCAGAGAAAAGGATTCATTTCATCAGCACAGTTTTTGCCTAGAGGCAGGAGAGACAGGATTAAACACTTTCCCTTCCCAACCTCCTATCCCAAAGGCTAAGCAGTCAACCTGGGTGAGGCCTTGAGGCAAGGTTTACTGTGGTTTAGTAAATATCACTACTTCCTTCAGCCACAGGCTACATTTCATGAAAAGTACACCCTTTCAGGGTTTCTGTGCATCCCTCTTCATCAAGCCCCCTGAACAGATGTAGAAGAACAAGTGTTAGCTGCTGAACTGTGGTAAGCTCTGGGCATATTTGGGCTTGAACTGACTAGGAGACTGAAAACTGATGGCAGATGAACAGAAGGTTCTGTAATTGCAAACCTCAGTTTAGGCATTTCAAGTCTGCTTATATCCTGGATTATAAACTTAAGTCCTTTACTGGATGAAGCCCAAAAACCTTCTTCCCAAGCTTTTAATAACAAAGAAGCATTCACCTTCAAGCAAGCATCCATGAAGAACAAATTTGAAAGGAAGATAGAGAGGATCTCCACTTCCTAGTGTCAAGAAGTATTTGACAACCATGAGAATTGAGGGGCAGAGCTGACATGATTAGTAAAAGAGCTAAAATGAATGGGGCAATGCTGGGTTTCATATGCAAGCCAAAGCCTGAAGGGAAAGATCACTCAGCTGGCTGCATAATTGAACACCTTAAAAGGTTAGGCTAAGAACAAAGTCTGCATTCTGCCTTCGAAGGAAACACTTCACCACAGCAGTAGTTCAGGTTAATTCTGAAATAGTCATCAGACTCCCTTGTAGAAAATGCAAACTTTCTCTTATTTCCAGAAATCTAATTTCTACACAATTTAATAATGTTGTATCATTGAAGTTAAAGTTCCATGTTCAACAGAAATTGTACACTGCAATTAGCTGCTATCCAGTTGAGCTATGCTCATTGTAGGGGAACAAACTCAGCTTTAGTAGGTCAGTGATAACATACATACAAGCGTTTGCGTGCCTCAAAAAGCGGCCCTATCAAAACCTTAAACCCCATTGTTCTACTTTGTTAGAGCAACTCTTTGCTCTGGCATAGCACTTATTAAGCAAGTACCAACATTTACAAAAGCACCAGGTCACTAACAGCACAGCTTTGCAATATTTTACATGTGCTTTATAAATAACAGTATTCAAGGAAAACAACTGAATTTGACTTTTAACAGTAGTTTTCCAAATGCGTGCATAAAAGCAGAAATGCAGTCATGCAAGAAAAGTTTTTTTTTAAAAAATGGCAATTATAACTGAAGAGAGGAATTAGCTAAATTTCAGATCTGTTCCAAAGCTAGGTTTCCTAGGTAATCACTACAGAGGAGTCAAAAATACTGATCTCCCATCAGTCAATGGAAGCATGATACTCAACACTATTCAGCCACATATCTCTTTTTAATCATATTGGCTTTTTTTCCAACAAATTTATATTACTTAGCTAGACAAAGCTTAAGGCAAAACAGAGAAGTAAAATAAATAACTTAATCATGAACAATATTTTCATAAAGTATCTGGGCTAAAGCACCTTAAACTGGTATTCAGCCTTTGAGACAAGCTTTTCTTCCATGTGCAATCCCTTGCAATGAATTAATTGGCAGTTATTGGTAGAAAATGGTTTCTGATTTACCATAGGATAGTGTTGAAGCCTATATTTAACTTAAAGCCTGTTTAAATTGGAAGTAATCATTTTTATCCCATACATCTGGAAGACAAATCACCTTTAGCTGTAATTTCCAAATTAAGTTGCCTTGTGGAAGCTGCACAAGTTAGTACAAAGGTGAGGACAGTAAAGGATAACTTATGCTAACTCATTTACCAGTTTTGCCAGCTTCCATATCAGGAGATACACATAGTGAGTGAAACAGTAAGCATCTCTTTAAAATTGCATTTCCACAACTCTACAAGTTATAGCTGGGTGAAACCTTCTCAAAGCACTGAAAGACCCGCTATAAACTGCATACACCTGGGCCTAAAAACACCCACTGGTGTCCTGGCCTTTAGTGTTCGAGCCAAATACAGAGCAACATTTTAAGATTTTAAGCCCCTGAGAATGGGAAAGAGATCTCACTCTCCCTCAAACAGCAGAAACTGGTGGGAACCCAGAGGTTCTTTTCTTTCTGTGCCTGCATTCCAAATGTTATATGATCCTTTACAACCTTTGCTCCAAACCAGTCCACATCCCAGCATAAGAATAGAACTACTGCAGTCTTCCTCTTCTTCCACAACTCTGATGTAACCCAACAACATGACATGAGCAGATGAGTTCCCCAAAGGTTTTGGTATTCTGTTTTCATTAAAGATTAACAAACACCACAGCTGAATGATAAGTTCTTAGCATTTCCTTAACAACAGCAGACACAAAGCAACTAAATTATTTTCTAGAAGTATTTTCTAGAAGTATTTTCCAGAAAGCACACACACAGCCCATCCCCTTCACCACCTGAAAAAAGGCAGATGCCCAGACAGAAATACTGAAAAGCCTGATTCTGTTAAAAAATGCAGATATAATAAGTCGTAAACCTAGAACCACTGGAGCTTAGCACTCTCAACAGGCTAACGCTTTCATTTGATGAACACACATGGCAAAATAACCTACCACCTGCAAGCCATAAGGAATCAGGGAACAGTCATTGCCTGCACCAGCATGAGTGCACACAGTGGCAAGCAGAGTGTTTCATGCCATCATGTCAGAGAAGTGCCAAGGTGAAGGCTTAGCAATGCATTTGTCCAAAGGTGAGAACAGAAATTCAGCATATCCACACAAGCAAGCATTTTCACTTTCCTTTTAAATTAAGATAAACTTGAAACACCACATACCAAATGATCTCTCCTGGCAACAGTTTTTAGGCAAAACAAATTACTAGGGGATATGCTCAGGATTTGCTTTCCTCTCCCAGAGGAAGAAAGAAAAACAAACAAACAACCACACACACACATTTCTTAGCATTTATATAAGTTCTGGGGAACTGAAGTGCGAGTTGCCCATCTCCCCTAATGGTACCAACGGCACAACTCTAGTGAGTACTGCAATTTACAAGAGGTCTATTTTTATAAGCAGCTGTTGACAGAATACCAGTTAAAAAGAGATGGGCCACACCAAACTGAAAAGGGTCAGTAACTGAGGTTTATCATAGTACTATAGCTTTACAGAATCAATATTTTTCATTTTGTTATACCTAAAAGCAAATCTCTTGCCATTCACCCAGAGACACATTGTCTAGCACCATTATTTAATTTGCTTTGTTGAAGGATATATCTTAAGAATACTCAAATATTTACAAGATTATTCTTATTTAATAGCCCAAAAAAGTGAAGTTTCTTGTGCAACATGCTGTGTTAAAAAGGTGTAATGTAGGCCACATTTAGTCAAATGAAAAATTGTTTTAGAACCACTTCTGTAGGTAATGTTATTGGAATACAAGACTCATTTTTTCTTGCATGATTTAGTAATATTAACAAGATCTGCAGAAAACAATCTCAATCGTCAATAAAAGGGCAAGCATGTAACTACTTTGATTTCTACATAACTAAAAAGGGTAAACTCAGAACAGATACAGATGTCATGTATAGCTTCTGCAATTAAGACACTTATCCTACAAGATTTTTGCATCCAGAGGACAATACGCAGCACATAATGGATCTGTTCTGATCAAATTTTCGGGACTGAAACAGTTAGGAGCGTGGGTTTTTTTGTTTCAACCAAAAATTTTAAAAAATCTTGTATGCATAGCATCTTATATGTTATGGAGATCACCCCAACACTATTTCTCCATCTATTTAGAACACCTCTATGGATCACCCTGACAGTTTTTCTCTGATTATATATGTATCTCAGACCAGATGGCTCAAGCTGAGGGGCTTAAAGTCAAACTGAGCTTGAGAGTCAAAAACTTCAAAACCTTTTCAGTGCCTGAAACTAGGGAGAATTCACCTCAGTAAAGGTTAAAAAAAGATACTCATCCAATTCATGATGAAAAGAAAATTCTCAAATGAAAGAATAAAATGTAATAGAAGAACTTACTTGGCAATTTTTTGGTTGCAGGTTAAGAAAAAGATCTTAAGGAGAGGAAACGAACTACTTAAATCAGTTCCCATAAAATGCAAATCCAAAATTGAATTGGCAGGATTCTACACACATTCTATCTTAGTATTGAAAATGGCTTTTACAGCAAACATCTTTCCCACTTACCAACATTTTCTGCACTTTTGAAACTGCATTTGTCTTCAACATGTATATGAAAATAGTTGCATACTCACTTTGTAAGTGGTTGACTCCTAACATCTTGTAAATAGCACATTCATCTTTGAATTCTGTTTTATGATTTTCAATACTTGCTTCAAATCCAAGCTCTCAGACTGACTTGTGTCTCATGAATCCCAGATGACTTTGCAGATTAGTTAAAATTTTTCCCTCCAGGACTGACTTCGGAGATGCAGAAGGAGTAACAAACTGCCACACTGAATTTTGATAATATCAGCTTACTCTTCAGAAACTCTGATTATTTAGGTGAATTTAGGAGAGCAGAAAAGCACTAGGCTACATAAATTCTTTAGAGATTTTTTTAAAAGCAAAACTTAATTCTTATTTTCTGGATTCTTGCACCACATCAGTATAACAATTTCCATTTCTCTAGCTTAACATTTCTTTCTGCAGTTTGCCTCATGCCAAATCTGGCCTCCTTTGCACTACAGCATTACAGCCTGGCAGGGCTAATTTGGAGACATCTCCCAGCAGCTTTGTTCCCAGTTTCTGGGAGGATTTTACTAAGTGTGCCAAGGATACTAATATAAGGTTTAACACAGCAGTGAGATCTCTCATGCCAAAATATAACATTTACTAAAATTTGAACACAGTGCTACACAAATGGTTATTAGAAAAACTACATGCTTTGGGTTCAAGTCCAACATACACAAGACTGTTTCAAGAACACATCAGTGTGATTTTTACTTTTTCATTAATTTTTGGCTTGTAGCCTTTATAGTTAACAGAAAAGATGTTGCAATTTTTCAACAGAACATTACAACAAAATATTCATGCAATGAAGAAAAACAATTAGTTTTTGAAGTCCTGCCTGATGATTGTTCACAATGGCAGATAGATATTCTGCTCTGAAACCCTTGCTTACTTGCAAGCTGAATACCTATCTCATCTTCTTGGTTTTAAAGGAGGGAAAAGAGAGAAGAGCAGAATTAAAATATTAATCAACCACAGCAACCAAGCTTGACCCTACTTCTCTTTAGTTCAATACAACAGTAGAGAAACCTGGGGTGTGCCTAACCTCTAATACCTTTTATCAGCAGCAAATCACAGGGTCCCATATAGTCCTTTCACCATATCAGTTCAGTTTGAAGCCAATCTCAATCACTAATCTGGAATGCAAGAACTACATATATTCTTCTACAGCACCAGAACCCATATGTTCTGTGTCTGGTATTTAAAGCACAAAACCAAGAGATTCACAGCTTCAAGCTACTGCTCCCACTGTTTAGAGCTCTAAATTACAGCAACCAGATTACAGGGAGTTTTAAGAAAATTGCACCTTAAATCAGTCATCACTTGCAAAATGATGCTATGATAATATAATCTTTACTTTTTGGAGAACAGCCCATTCAATGGTGGGACCTCCCAAAATGAACCTTCATCCTCCAAGCAGGTTGAAATTCATCTGATTCCTTTATCTCTTCCAGCACATAACATCCACTCCAGCACCACCTCTTCCCTGAATCCACAGGTCTCCAGTGCCAGTTCAGTAATTGTTTTCCGCTCTAAGATCCACCAGAGAAATGAAGCATGACCCGCCAGCAGACCTTTCAGAGTACAACAGCCTCATTAATAGCAAGTATATCGTTTGGCTGCGTAGGGCAACAGTATGGACATAGAGGAGCCTGACAGCAGAGGCTGGAATGCTGCCCAGTTTCAAAATAGTGTTATTTGATATCACATTCATTGGTACTTGAAAGGTGAAAGGGTATAGGTATATTCTCCATCATTAAAGGAGATTTCTTTGTGATACTGGGAAGAAATCTTCACAGCAAGCCAGCTTTATTTGTCCACTGCAGAAGTGTAGCTTCACACATGCAGCACCACGGATTTTGTTACTGTAGAAGCAAAGAGTCTACAGTGTGCAAGGGGAAAAAAAAAAAAAAAGCCTTAGAAAGTTTGATACATAGCTTTCATATTTATTACAACATGGATGTTCCTTACCAATATCATCACTGAATCTGATGAGAATGAAAACATTTACAGCAAGATGTAAATGAGAAACTAGTTAAAGGTGATTAAACAAACTTGAGGCAAAGCATTAGCCTTCATGATTACAGCAATTTTTAATAAATACTTCACAAGAGAACAATACAAAGAACTAATATTCAGGGAAGTCTGAAGTGCTACTGTTGGTATTCCATTTCCAGAGATGAGCACCAGGAATGGATACATCTCAGCAAAATATTGAGCTCAATCTCATGACAGTTTAGAGATCTCCAAATAAATTGTTGCTTGTTCACATGGAACATCACAATATCGTAAAAGTAGAGGTTTTAAGCTACAGACTATCCAATTACCATCATCTTAAAACATATGTTTATGTTTCAGCCTACGGAAGCATTGCCAAATATCATTTACTTAAGCTATTTAGACTGAATTAGGACTTGAGATCATCACAGCACAGGGTCTCAGAACTTGCCTTGGCCTAAGCAAGTTTTAGCTACTGTACAATTTGAGTACAGGCAAGTTGTTTGTTGCCTGACATGTTTTATCTTATATTCTGCAAATACAAAACAAACCTTACTAGATACCCCAATAGCAGACATTAGCCTTTATGATAATAGCAAGCTACTTCCACAATATTTTGAAACACCAACAAAAATATATAAGGCATATATAAAGGAAGTCAAAAAACAACCCCAAGGAGTTCAAAGACCATGGAAGAAAGTACTGGCACGCAGACTTCACTTTTTTTTTGGTGAAGGAGTCTGAAGCCTGATAGTCCCCCCATGACTTCTCTGCTGCCCAAATTTAAAGGAAAAAAATTAGCTGACTCTTCTCACTCGAGGTCCACCTTGTGCTTAAGCCTAGCAGGCTTCATAAAAATGATGGAGGAGGTAGCCTCCTTATCTCCAGGGGAAACACAAGCATGCCCCCCCCACCTATACTTTAAGATGGTGTTGCTAACAAGCCATGACAAGAAATCAAGCTCATTAAATCAATCCCAACAATTTATCAATGAACATGACTTCCATATCATACCTTGCGCAAGTCTAACAAAGTCTGAGATTAAGGAAAGACATTTAAGCTAATCTTAACAGTCCCTAGGGCCTCTAGACACACTTACATACACTTTCCCTGGGAACACTCCCCAGTTTCACAGCATGAAGCCTCAAAATATTAAGACTACCTTTCACTACTACCTTGTACACATTATCCCTACCTCCTTTCTCATAGGCTTTCAGAAAACCTCTTCTTTCCAATTAGCATCTTGGTTGCAGGTGGGCCTAATTAAGCCTTCCTTAACCCTTGAGATGCTGTTGGTTCCTCTGCACATATGCAGAGAAGCACTGGTACAATATAGGAAGTTTTGTGTGCTCTGCATGGCTGATGTCTAAATGTAGGTGCTTCTTCTGTATGGCTACTAGAGCTGTACTTTTTTGATGCCCCTGAAAAGTTGATTAAAAATTAGATTATACAAAAGTTAAGACCAAGTATAGACACGCTTTAGTGCACGCAGGGTAAAACAAGCACCTTTGTTCCTTCACCTCTGGTCTAATTAAATAGATAAGTTCAAAGTAAGCAAGATGAAATTTTATTTCAACAGAAACACTAAACTTTTCATTTTCAGACTTCAGTAACTGTACTTCAGTTAGTAGAATGATTCATGGGTGACCTGCATTCTTCATTTAGCAGGAGCAAATATGAATATATACGATGTGAGCCCTTGAATAAGTTGTCAGTCTGTTATGTCAATATGAAATAGTATGTAAATATGCAACATTTATTTTTTTTTCAGATTTAGTCTTCTGCTGTGTAGATGTAATTGATCAAAAAGAAGCAATTTTTTTTGTGCTAAACATGGATGAATCCGCATAACTTTAATAACATGAAGAAGCTTGATAGCCTTGCAGAGTCTATGTTTATTCCTTTTCATAACAAATTGAATCATTACAGCATTCTGTATACAAAACAGTCTCTTTTGCATTCATTAAATTTATGCAGATATTTGAAGTGATCCTATAGGAATAGCTTTTTTTTTTCTTTTCTTTCCTTTTTTTTTTCTTTCTTAATCTCCATTCTCTGGAGCTGTACTTCATTATGGAGATTCTGAATGAGATTCTGAACAGGAAGCCATTGATTTGTTTGGTGGAGTGACATTTTCCTTCTCTTCATTAAACTTGTTGTTATCTCATTATGGATCATACGGTTTCAGAAGGGCCTATTAACACTGTTTTTTTAAGAGACTATTAGAGCTCTGGGAGTACTTGTTTGTTACTACTCTTGATTCACTAGTGTTCTCATCTGCTAGTAGCGTATGCCTGGTCCTCTAGGCAACTCTGATCTTAAAACACATTAAAAGAATTCTTTTCAAGCCTCTCTAACTGTACAAACCATAATCAGAATCATGGGCCATGTTTTACAAAATCAGGAAATAGCACACAGGCCTGCTACTACAGTATCTAATTTTGCAAGTAGTCCTTAATTTGAGAAAAATCCGGAAAGCTTTAGATCACTAGAATATTACAATTCTGTTAAATTGCTTACTTTCTGGCCCTAACCACCAACTTTAAAAATTGAGGGCATAAGAATGTACATAATACTGAGAGGGGACAAATGTCTCCTGAAGCATGGAAAGGCTAACAACAAAATAAGTATATACGCGCTTACTAACACCAGTGGTTTTCCTAGAAGCTTAGTATTATTTCTGAGAGGAAAAAAAAAAAGCTTTAAATGAATTCTGCCAATTCTCTCTCAAATTCTGTAATTTTTTATTTCCATGTTCATTTTACACCCTTTTATTGATTGTCGGTAGTAATTAGAATAATACATTTACATTTCCTTTCTGTTTATGTCTGGCAAGTTACCTTCTATGCAGTGATATGAAAATACAAATGAGGAATATAAATCTTCTTGAAAATCATTTAAAGCAGATTTGTAAGAGACCTGTTTATATGAATATGAAACAAATATGATAAAGCTTTATAGAAAAGATATCAACAGAGTAAAGCAGTTCTATGTGGTTTCATAAGTGATATCTCTGATTTTCTACTCTCCAAGTATTTTTATAAGTTTTTAGCATCTGAGGAGCTTTTGAAATCTTACGATTAGAAACTATTTAATCTTCTTCACTTTAGTAGAGTCCCTGAAGTTTCTGACTAAGAATTAACAAAGCAAAGCAATGCAAATACAATATAAATTTAACTTTTAGGGTTTCTGCTATTTAAGTAGTACGGTTTCTGACATGATCTGTCTTAAGACAGGCAGAGATATGATTTCAATTGCATCAAGGTACCCCAAAGAAGAAAAGTTTCCTTACTTGTTAAAAAAAAAAAATACTGCAAGGATTTTCTCCGGGTCCACATACAAAACACAAAGTAAAGCAAAGCCTTCACCTTGCCAGACATTTCTAGAAATGATGGGCCTAATGTGTTGTGGCCGGGAAAGTGCTTCAAGGATAAGGCACCAAACTACACTGATACAGTGAACAAGATTAGGGCACAACAGGAAAAAAAATATAGTCCTTTTCAAACTGTCTTACCAAGCAAATATCTTTATATTCAAATTATCTTTTTCTAGTTAGTAGAGTACATAACTATAAAGCAAGCCAACAAGATGGGTTTAGGTGGGTAGTAGGACAAATTATCCATAATCAAAGAGTTCATAAGAGATTGAAAAGCACGTGATCCTTGTGTTAGTGAAGAAAGGTATAAGAAGGAATCAAAGATATTTTTCTAGGAAATACCATTAGGTTTCAACATATTCTTTTCACAAATATCTTAACTGATGCCAGGCTAAGATGTGAGCTAAGCTGGGCTCATGAGGACACTAATAGCTCCTGATGAGCCTCATCTGGAGTCCCTAACTTGTTCCTTCCCACCCATTGGCCCAGGAGGCCTATTTAAAGCATTAGCTATGGGGGAGGGGGAAGATCTCTTTTTGAGCTGTGTGCTGGGATTGTTGGTTTCTGATATAGTTGTGTGAGTAATTTGTTGTGGTGGGGGTTTGGCTTTGCAGGCTTATTTGCCAGCCTGCCTGGATTGTGCCTGTTTTGTGCTCTTCCTCCTGAATTTCCTACACAGATTGTTTGGAACTGTCTTAATACTACAAGCTTGCCTGAGGGTTTGAATGAATGTGCTTTCCTCCCTAGTTCTATCCAGATTAGATATTGTAGGGCTGTGTCCCAGCTAACAGGGCTGTTCTCCTGCTGGCTATGTTGTCCTTGTAGTTCCCTCTGCCTTTGGGAGAAGACAATTCTTGCTGGGTTCTGAGCTACTACTATTTTTTTTTTCTGTTTTCTGTCCTGTTTCCTCTTGCATGTGATCCATGCCATGCTTCTGCAGGTGTGGGGGTAGCTTCTGTGTTCCACTGAGTGAAAGTTTGCTGGCTATTAAATAAGATCTGTTTAGTGAGATCATTATTTAGCTTATTAGCTGTTCTCAACTACACTCCTTGTACCTATATCTCATTGTTCCAAGGGTAACATTAATTAGTATGATAGATGTCTTTTTGAAGAGTGAGAAATGGCAGTCCTAATAACTTCCAGAGACAACAGGAGAAAGGCCTACTTTTTTTAATGTATATATGTCTCATGGAAAATTTATTGCAGCAATATAGATGGAACTGAACTCCATTCTAGGTGCTACGGTAGCAGCCCTTCTATTAAAGAAAAAGTTATATCTTTCTGAAAGACATTTTTGATCAATGAGAGGAATACAATAACTTAGTTCCTTGTCTTTTCTCTCTTTAAATAAGATCTTTGTGAACACTATTCAAGTACCTTACTTTCTACAACTATGCTGCCTCACCTTGGCTGTAGCACAGTAATTGTTTTGGCAATACTATAACTCTCTGACAGGCATTTATTTTTCTGCTGGTAAAAGACTGTTGGAGGCCTGGGCTTTCCTTCCCTCTCCTCACTTCCTGTCTTTGTAATATCCCAGATGTCAAATATGCATGTTTGATTTCTAATTAATCTACATGCAGCAATGTAAGGTTTTACTATGACTGTTTGTTTGTCCTGTCTTTTGCTGGAGGTTACTGCTGCTTTGCACACTACATAGAATAGACCTTGTTCTATTACAGCAATTGTGATTTCTAGCTTAGCTTAAGTTAAAAATATTGCAAGGACTTTCACAAAGGCATCAGTTTCCTAATGGAACATCTGGACCAGTCCTGTTTATTCTGCATTTTAATAGCTTGTGACTCAAATAGGCAGATGATAACAGTAAAAAATTGTCCCAGCTTGATTTTTTTTTTTTTTTTTAACTGAAGTGATTTAGTGTCTTCAGACCTGGAAATACTTTATAAAAATTCTTGGTTTATTTGACTGTTGTGGCTAATATTTGCAGTATCAAAAACAAATGGCTATCTCCAGAAGTAAAGCAACTTTTTAGTGAAACTGTATGGGTAAACTGGCTTTTGGAAGGTGCTGAAATTTTTTACAAGCTGAAAGTTCATCTTTGTAGTTTATCCATCTACTCCACAGTAGCAGTAGAACTTGCAAAAACTGAATAGAATAGATCTAGCAAAGTAGAAAAGTGCAATTACTACATAAGATGACTTTGAAACTCCTTAAAAAAATCTGTGGTCTTTATGCTGAACTACATCTCTGGCCTCAGTTAAGTTTTTCTAAGGAAGCCAACATCAAGAGTACCTACCATTAACAAGTAAGATAAAGGGCTCTCTTCTTGCACAAAATGACATTTCCATTATGATTTCCAATCATTATATTTAATGATGACATGAAGCCATAGAATAATTTCATGGGGAGAATATTAGTTCATAGAATATTAAGCTTTTAAGCTAGAGCTTTAAATAAGTGTTTTGCTTCAGTGTTGTGTTGAATGTCCTGAGGAACCATTTGAATATTGTTAGTTTTGGGGGCAGATATATGGCTCAAGTCTACTAAGGTACACACCATGAAATTAGTCCTTACTTGCTTACTTGTCTTTAGTGTATCTTTGGATAAAGATTGTCAGTTATATATGAAATGACTGAATTCAATGATGGAAAATGGTTTATTTCCAAGTGCTTTTTCCATGTGTAAATCCTGAAGCACAAAAGAGACAACCTTCATCTGGAGCATCTAAATATTTTGGACACCAGAACACAATTTGATAGGGTAAGGAGATAAAGTTCATTCTGCAAGCAGAAGTCCTATTCTTCTATATTGTTGACTGCCAAGTGGCCTGACCTTTCTTCTTATTTCTTCTGTTGCAAATGTAGTCAGAATTTTTCAGATATACTCACTTAAAAAAAAAAGAAAAAAAAAAAAATAGGTATCTGTTCTGAGGCTCACTAAAATACTATACCAGAATGAATTCAGCTGTCTAACTGTGCAGTTAATAGGATTAAATAGTCTATGGTGCTCTGATGGGATTTTAAAGAATAAAAAACTTCAAATCACCTGTAAGTAGAGTGTTTATGGGTTATGCTCAGGTATATAATTCTTACACTGTCAGTCATACCTTATTGTCATTTGCTGTTATTTTACTGCTATGCATACCTTTACTGTATTTAAAAAAACTTTTCCGTACTCTTCAGACAAAAGAGAATAGAATACATATCTTAAGTACCACTAGGATTTTATTTTTTGTTTCCAGAAATATGCCACATCAGGAGAATCTCAAGAGGAAGGGAAAAATGGATTTGAGATAGTTAAATATATAACCAAATTACTGATAAGTCATCATTATAGGAAAATTAGAAGATGTGGTTTTCATGACTTTTTACATTTCAAACTTTAAATGATGCTTCAAAATTCCCCCTTTGATTTTGGAATGTGTTCACAAACCAAAGTCTGTTTAGCTTTATCGTATTCAGCAGTATTACGCAATGAAATTGAGACACTCTCCTATACTGGCCTCAGCAGAAAACAGTCTTTCTGAAGAAGCAAGACAGTGTTTTGTTCAAATAGAGGGGAAATGTCCTGCTAGAAGAAAAAGTTTAACTTGCTTATTTTTATGGAATATATACTGTGGCAGTGGCTAAAACTGTACTGGGAGCTAGTAAAAAAAAAAAACCCTCAAAATGAATGATATGATCAAAAGTAACTGTTAAGAGGCTCTCATTTACTACAAATGGCCCATTAATGGATTTATACTTTTGGGAGCCAGAAAATATTTTTGAAACCACTTTTTTGTTCTTCCAATCTGTCAAATATTGATGAGTTTCCTTTACAGTTTATAGCGGTAATGAGAACAATGAATCCTGTCACCACCATCCTTGCCCCAGAGCTTACAAGACTCAACTTACAGAAACTGATGGCAACTTGGAATAAGAACCGTCCCTTAGAAGTGTTACTGTTTTGGTGCTTTTCACTTTAAAGAGACATAAATCTACTTTGCTTAATATTCAGTTTATTTTTGTACTTATGATTTTTGTGAAAGACTTCACTTTTTTCTAACATGAAATACTTTATAATTTTATCTGAACCACAATGAAATTTTCTGTCCTTTTAACTTTATCTGATTTAACCTCATATACATGTTTATCATGGTGTTTATACCAAATTTATCCAGGTAAAAACAGGTTCATTAGAATAAAAAGTACTTTTGAAATATAACTGCCTATATCTTCATGGAAATGTTTCTCCTTTAAAACAAACAAAAAACCTCTTCTAGTGTAAGTTATTCTCACAAAATTTTGCATACCCTTTTGCATACTTGAGGTTAGTTAAAATGACTTGCATAAAGTTGCAGAACTTTATGCAATGTTATGTGGTAGTGTCTAAATCAAAGCTAGTGTTTTCTTCTGAGTTTTTTACAGAGCAACATTTTTAGAAAAGAATTGGAAATTGAAAACGTTTTCTGTTCTGAAATGTTATTGTATTCTAGCATGAATGTGTCATAACCTCTTTGTAAGGGACAGTAGTGGTTGCAGCCCTACATCATTACCTTTCCATTTCATTAAGGGACAATGCTGCTGTGGTTCCACTGCCAAGGGTTTTATGCAGGATAGGGGATGGGAAGGTGGAGGGCATGTTCTCAAGGGAAAAAGTAAATGTTTAGGTTTGCACCCATCTGTAGGTTATTACCAGGTATGAATTTTTTGGTGTGGTAGAAGAATAAGCATGTAGTAGGTCAGTTTTCTTATTCCTAGCTTTAGTTTCTCTAGCAAAGGGACTTAAAGGATGACCTAATGATAGTTTCACTAACTGCAAACTGTAGTAAATAGTTTTTAAATTTGAAGCATCTTCAAAGAATGCAAGTTCTAGGAAAATTGCTCTTCACATATACTGTGAAATCATCTTTGTGTGGTGGAAGAGTAATTCCACACCTAACTATGTTAGTATGTTTGTTCTTGCATTTGCATATAAAAACATTGTATTAGGTGGAAGCTCTAACAACTCCTGTAAAGCTTTTAGTGGTCAGTTCAAAAGGTGTTGCTAAGATTTAATTATATGAGTGAATATGTATATCCAAGTTTAAAGAAAGAAATTTCTTTTATGAAATAGAGTAAAAGAGATTTTTACCTTAGTTGAGAAAGATCTTGACTTATTGCAGGAATTTAATACATCTTGCCCAAGGGAAACAGATAAATTAATAATTGAGAAACTGCAGACAGATCATTCAGCTGACTGTTTCCAATTTTGAAAAAGATTGTTCAAGAATTCATTTGAAACTTCAGAAAGAAAGATTTTTGTAGACATTAAATTCAGAACTGCTTCAGGATTGTAACATGTGTTTGCTGATATAACGTATGAATTCATAAGTGTTTAATATTATCTATTATCATTAGCTACAGTAATAATATTAGTACACATGTTTTAGTAAAAGTGTTACTGTGGCAGTAATTATTTTTGCATTTATACTGGAATATTTGCTTAGGATAATTTATTGCTCTAGAAGCAAAACTTCTTTCCAAATTATATTGTTATAGTTTTGTTTCAAAGTTAAGGCTTAAAACATGTTATTAAATGGAACAAGCATATGTCTTTTCTACTTCTAGAAATGATATGAAAATCCATTGCTACTTTAGTCCAATTATTTTGATAAGTCTTCATTGTTTTATTTAATACAGAAATTGGCCTAATACTAGTTCACAGCAGATTACTGGAAATATTACTTCTTATGACTCTATGAAAGCCATTTGTCAGTATCATCCTACAGCACAGACTTTGAAGACTAAGTTTGCCCTTTTGCTGGACTCATTTTCAATTGATTTATTATACTTAATTATAACTATGTAATCAAATTAAATCTGGGGACAGGTTGCATTCTGTAAGTACATGCCAGATAATTCAACTTTAGTCTGAAAAAAACTTTTATGAATTTAACAACTTTAAATCATTTGATTTTTTTAATTTCAGAATTTTGAAATTTATAATGAAGTTTTCTTGATTCTGATACTCCCTCTGACATCTGAGATTTATAATTTTCATGAAAGTGTGTACTGGGGAATTTTGGCTTATGTAATTTTTATATTTGTTTTTCTTTAATGATACTTACCTTCTTGGTTGAAAAATAAAAATTGACATGTACCTAATTGAAATTTAAAATATTTGTAGTTACTTGATACTAGAAAACTATTTAAAATTAATGATCTCTTTGTGTTCTAGAAAAATTCTGAAGAAGGATAAAAATAAAAGCTGATGTTGATCTTTGAAATTAATATTTGTTGAATTAAAATGAAAAAAGTTAATCAAGGTCTCTTTCAGTTGCTTTAGATTTTTACAGTAGTTTTTGAAGTGAACTGCATAACTGAAATACCTGACCATGTGATATCCTTGACCTTGTAGCTGAATTTGAATTGCCAAAAAAAGTCTTACACAAAAAATATGGGTCAAAAAAATATGCTTTATTTCACATTGAACTAAGCTGCCATGGATTCCCTATTTGCATAAAGTTATTTATACATCTAGTTGTTGATTTGATTTATCTTTCATGGGCACTCTCTGTAAGATAGTTCCCCTCAGTACTTACATTATTGCTACCTCTCTTTGAATGAAACTAGAGTTCAACTCTGTTCAAGGATATGAAAAGGAAAATTATCTGTTAAGAGACCGACTTTTGAACTAATAATCCCAGTTTGCCTCCAGTATGAATATAATATATGCATATAATCAATTACAATTTGTTTTGGAAATTCAGTTCTCATTTAAAGTCTATTCAGAGCAGACTGGTTTCTCTTATTTTAATTTTTTATGCCAGAATTTTGCATTATATGACAGAAAATATCAATGTTTAGGAAATCACAAAACTTCTGAAGATAGGCTTCTGTCTTTAATGTGAAAGCAGACCTCAGTACTTGTATCTTGATAATCAAAAATCAACAACTTTTGAGCTACCTGGTTTCTTTAACCAGCTACTGACAGAAATATCCTGAAGTCTCCCTTAAAAGGAATTTTAGTGGAACAGGCAGCCAAATGTGTTATTTCACATGGTTATTTACTGGCATACATGTGTGATGATAATGTGGTAGGAAGGTGCCCATGTTTCAGTAAGCTGGTTGTCTAATGCACATGATTTGCCTTGGAGGTTAGCTAGGTGTTTAATTAAAGCTTGATATCCTTAAGTGAGAAGCCTGTTTGAATAGGACAAAGGCTGCATCTTGTCAAGGAGATAAGTGACGATTGTTCCCTTTTCTTGCAGTCTTCCAGAAATGGCCTGGTTAATGATATAAATTAAACAACTGAAATCTCTGTCATAAGGAGCAAGCTGTGTATTGATCTTTTACTGCATCCTGTTTTTTAAAGTGTCAAATGTCAGATCACCAGAACAAACAATGCAAACATGAATGTATTCATGAAAAACATGAAGCAATCACGAATTGTGATCAGATATTTATTCTGTCTTGCTTCCTGTGTACTGATACTAGGTACGTTTGGCCAGCATGTTTTTCAGTAATTCTAATTTTAAATACAGAGAATGAGTTGTGTAACTTGGAAAAAAATATAATGAGGAGACTCATGTCATAGTTGAGAGAAATAGCACCCTTCACCCTTCCCAGCACCCTTCATATGTGCTGTGGAGGAACCCAAAGGGAAGGGGAAAGGGCTAATGTTAGCAGGCTCCTGCAGCCCATGAGGCCTCACTGCTCCATCCCTACATCCTGTATAGAGGCCCCTTGGCTGTCACTAGGCCCTGCTGGTACCACCAGCCTTCCTGTCCTCATTCCTCTGCCAAGGGGCAAGTGGGAGGGGAAGACATACAAACTTATGTGTACGTTAGCTTAGAAGTTCAAGTACTGGTTCGGGCAAGCAACTTGAGTCTGTAGGTCTGGGAGAACTGAAAATAGCAGCCGATCTTTAAAAGTAGCCTGCATTTAAAAATACGTACCCAAAGAACTGCTTCTGACTGCTTACTGCATTTATTACATGATCAAGCTCTTTCTGATTTCTTTGAAGCTTGGAGTTACACTTTGTTTTTGACATTCTCAATAGATGCATATTTTTAACTTAAATAAAAACACTAGAGAAAATTTGGAAACGAGTGTGTTAATTTTTGAAGCCTCACTGTTTGCTTCATAGCCAAGCTATGCTGATTCTCCTCCTGCATCATACCATCTGTTGAAAATAGATTGAAAATCTAAATGAAAGATTAAAAATTGAGCAGCATATCAAAAATATTACATTGAGATATGAAATAGTATGTGATTAATATGAAATTGCCTTTAAATGCTGTCATGCTACTCCTAACAGCCTACTGTTACCAAGAGACCTGCTCATGCTATGCTGTGGATGCCAGCTGTCATCTGTCTGCCACGTTGCCTTTGAAAGTTGCTTATCTAGATATTTATATCTCCTTTCCTGAAAATGGTGTGTTTTGCCTGCCAAACAGCACTGTTTGTCACTGACTCGACATTTATGGGTTTTCGCTCTCCATTTTGCAGAGTGCTTTCCCAGAGGAGGTTCATGCTGTTGGTGACTGCTGCTTAGGTTGGTGGCTGCTGGCCCATGTCCCCTCACACATGGGTAGGAAACCTTCCAGCAGCCACCACACCCTGACAGCAGTTCTCTTAAGAATTGTGGCCTTTCCGAACTAAGGGGAAAAACTTTTCTTCAGTGTTTTCTAACCTGTGCTGAGGGGATATTATTTTTGGGTAGCGATATTTACATATGTATACATTTTTTGGCAAATCAAGTTAAACCTATTTGAAAGTTTAATTTTTCAGTCTCCTATTATTCCGTGATGTGGGTTTCCAGGAGTATTCAGTAATGTAATGTATTTTAGCTTGTTCTCAGGTTATTCTTTACAGGGCAATAAGACTTTGCACAAAATTTAGTTTCATGGAAGAAAACGGTCAAGCACTTGACACTTTTTCCTGCCACTTGAGGGCAAGAAAAAGATTTTTAGAAAGTTTTTGTAAGATCTGAGTTTTTCTGGCAAAACTGTAGTTTGAAATGAATTGTCTGATTTTAAATTTAGCTTATGTCAGAGGATTTGGGCTGACGCATTCTGAATTGCACTTCATACGTCTGGTCTCTTGATCAGGACCCTGGCTCAACCGAGCTATGTTTTCTTTCCAAACATTTTTCACAGGTTTTCAGCCTGTGCAAAGCACCTTTCCTTCTGGCACAAAGTCAGGGCATGACCAGGACATGCAGTCACATTCAAGAGACTGAAAAAACTGTGGAGCAGTATTGCTTAGACACAGTCAGATAAACATCAGAAACAAAGAAAAATGGAATACTCCTTCCAATTTCATGCTGGAGGATGGCCACCTTGTTGTGAAGAAATGAAATTCAGTGGTCCTTAAGCATACATTTGGTTTTTCTGACAGATTCCTTATTCAGTCAAACACCAAAGATACCCACCTTTTTTGTGTACTCTGGTATTGCCTGAACAAAAGTACATGTGCTGTTCATGTTACTTTTGGAAGATTTTTAAGGGAGAAGCAGATAATGAAAGTGAGAGCAGTCTTGTGAAAAAGCACCTACCTTTCTATTTACTGCTTTTGATCATTCAGGAATTATTTTTAGAACATTTTCAAAATGCAGGTCCTTATTGAAGCTCTGGAGCTTTCAAAGAAAAAAAAATGGAGACATTAATATGTCCTGAGACTACATTTAGGACTCTTGTTGACTCTTTTATTTGTCTGAGATTTTCTTTTTAAAGAGAAAAAACATACACACAAAATCAAAAAACTCTGTGGCATTTTCAGTAGGTCCAGAAGGTGGTAAAGTACTTCCAGTGGCTTACAACTTCCATATTCATTGCTTTCTCTTCAAAGTATATTAGCTTATTATAAGTTCATAAGTTCACATGTTGCATCTGTTGATGCAACATCAAATACTGATAAAACAAAGTTAGGCAGAAGAAAAGGCAGAAGGAAAACTGCTATGTCAAAGCGTAACACCTTTTGAAGATGAACTTAATGAGGAAACTTGTGTATAAAAACAAAGTATTTGAATTTTTGCATACTTGGAGCTGCTTTTGGAATCCTGGGTCTCAATATCTGAATAAATGTAGAAAAAAGCTTTAAAAGTTTTTTTTTTTTTTTTTACGCAATGTATAATGTTGCATTTCATACATATTGGTATACCCAAATATACTACATACCTGTAGGAGCTTTATAAGTAGCAGAGCTGTATCCTTAGTTGTCCATTTGAGCCGAATGAGGGATACTAGTTAATTATGCTTCACATTGTTCTGATCAAACTCTTTAAAAATGTGTTTCACAGTGTGTTTTTTTTTAAATTAAGTTCCACACTTAAAGAATAATGTTTCCTTCCTTCTAGAAAGAAAATTAATTTGATGTGAAGTTCAGAATGAAAATTATCAGTTTGAATCAGTGACTTCATTACATGAAATGGTTTGCCAATCATAGTTAGAAATTGGGTATTTTATATTTTTCATATAATTTAAGTTTTGCAAATGTGGCGTGTGCATGTCTTTAGTTATACATTTTTGGTAGCCAATTAATTTTTCTGAGTTAGAGGGGGAAAAAACAAGAATTGACAACAGGAGCAAAAGTCCATGCTATAATACTTTTTGTATGATTTGTATGTCTATATGACCTTTTCTAGACATGAATCTGCTATTTCTCTAAGCTTTTGCTTAGTTTCCAGTGGATATTAAATGACTGTATTAGACTCAGTTTGATTTTGAGAATTAAGCAAATTATTGAATATTTTATCAAAATTATATTTGTGTTAGTACACTGTCCAATTACAATGTCCAACAAATTTGCCTTAACCTTAAGTTATTGGAAGAAAGAAAACAAGAAAAAAAAAGTGAGATTTAAAAAAGTAATAAACCCTACCCCCACTACAGGTGACAACATATCATAGGATTGCTCTACTTTTCATTTATTTAAAATACTGTGTAGAAAGCATCTCATTACAGCTAAAAATGAACCATAATCTTGCAAGTGTATTTTATAGTCTGTTACTGCTTTTTGTCTAGACACTGTTTTCTTTAAGGCTTTTGAAAGTGGTCTAACAGTTAAATCATTTTTATAGTACATGCATGCCATGTATATATTACAACTCTTTAACAGACCTATAAAAATTAAAGTCAATTAGCAACCCCAATAATTGTTCCTTGACCTTTGTGATGTTATAAACCTAGATCTGTTTGCCATAAGATGTGACTATCCTTTTCTAGAGCTATTATGAATGATTCATTCACTAAAATTAATACATAGAAATTTAAAAAGTCACTTAGAAAAATTATTGATTATATGAATAGCATGCATATGCATGTATGCAAATACTTATATAAGAGTTATATAAGTTATAACTGTATAGAGCTTTGTCTTACCAATTAACAATACTTTGAGATTCAAAAAATGCATATATTCAGAAATTTTTAAACACCTGTTCATGTAAAGTAACTGAATAGGTAAAAGGCAGAGACAGAACTTGCTGGTTATTTCACACTTTACCTGCTGATAGAGCAATGCTAAAACATACAGCGTATCCCTTAAATATGACACCTAATATAATGACAGTAGAGATGGAAAGGAAGTTTTCTTCCTTTCAGTTCCATGTTTCTTCTGTCATTTATGTTGCCTTCTGAAAACATCTCCTTTTGAAGAATAATGGATATAACTGAGAGGAAAAAAGCTCTCCTGGTAATTCTAGACTAAGGAGACGCATGAATTTCCCCTGTTTATAAGTGACAGCGTGGATGTGTTTTCTCTCCTAAGCACAGATTTGAAGCTCTCAGCTGAGCAGTTTTTCTCATTTTGATCTGAGGAAGGTAAAGAAGAAGGAGCTGTTTAGTAAATCTATATCCTTTCCCAGGTACATCAGTATTCTTCTGTTTCTAAAACTGAGATATTTCTTTGACACTTTGCTGGTTTTCAGTGTTTGTGTTTCTTTCTTTTTAAGAAGTATGTTTTCCAAGAATAATCCCTCAGGTTATCCTCAAGGGAAAGAGAAAAAAATGAAACTCTGCATATTGTGGCATTATACATTTCAACCCACAACCTGATTTCATGATGGCAGATCACATTCTTTTCTCCCTTCAGAAGCTTTTGCCAAGACTAGATTGTTCCTTCACAAAACCAGGTCTTCATTTCTCCAGCTTTAGAGTGATAATTAGACACATGAAAAGCTACACAGAAGAACTTTAAATTACTTTAAACTTTAAATCCCTTTATCTTACATGGTTGGGGAGTAAAAACATTAAATCCTATAAACTTCTAGCACAAGAACTGACCCTTTGTAAAAGAGTACTAGAATTAGACGGTGAATTGAGTACTGTTTAACTCCCATCGTGGTAGGTGAGGGACAAGGTAGAGCAGACATCAGCTGTGCAAAAAATAGCTAACCAGCTTTTTAGCCTAAATAGCAATAGATTTCCAGACAGAAAGTTTTAAACAGTTATACACACTGAATATACTTCCCACATATTTATTTTAGTCTACATTTCTGCCTTCCTTCCCTCTCACCCTTTTCTTTCTCACTTCTGATTTTCTAATTATTCCATTTCCTTCTCTCCTACCTCGGCACTAATCAAAGATAAGTGATAATATTTTCTCCACTTCTATACCATATATGGTTCTGACATACCTGTTTTGCCAGCTTGTTCAAGTGCAGACTAAGATCTGTATTTATACAGAGCCTCCTGCAATCAAGCTTTGGTTTTGCTTAGAACTTGGACATTTTGGCAGTAGACGTATTTAACAACAACATACTGAGGGTCAAAATCTTGTACTGTATCTAGTGATATTCAGCACTTCAATTGACACATTCTTCACTTGGAAAACATACAGGAACATGATTTTCAGCCAGACCCTCAAAGGTCATTAATACATACATATTAATACATATGAAATAGTAAAATCAGTTATTAATGCTGAGATTTTTTGTCTTTATGCACAGAATTATTTTGGAAGTTGTTTACCAGCTGCTAACTCACAGTCTTGTGCATTGCCCTCTGATTTGTTCAAAGCATTGTTCTCATCCAGACTAATGACCTTCATGTTGTTTTGAGACCTTCTTGATTCTCTTGTTTTTCCATATTCAGTTTTGGCTTCCAGCCTCAGACATAATAATCTGGCCCTTATTTTAGACAGAGGAGTATTTCTAGTGGTTACCGGAATATAGCCACAATTTCAAAGCTGCTTTTCCTGCCTATTCATCCTTCTGTCCTATTTAGGACCAGATGAATAATATACTCCATTACACTGCTGGCAGATCATAAAATGTACACTCTTTTTTTTTCTTTTTTTTTTCTTAATATAAGGAATTCAAAATAGAGCTGACACTTAACCTATTAAAGTTAATATATGTTTATAGATCTTCTGAAATACAAAATGAATGAACTATGGTCTTTTTCCTAAACTCTGATTCATCAGTATGAAATGGAAAAGCATAAGCATTTTGCTTCAATATTTTATGGATGCATTTTTCAATCCTACTGTAATTGTCCAAAGGAAGTCTTTACTGTCAGGTTTTAGAAGTAGATAACGTTCAGTATCCTGGAAGTGCCCAGAGTATGTTTCTCAATATTTTTCATATTTAAATCTCAAAATTATTTTATTTACTATTTAATTTATTATTACCAGTATAACACTTTCATTTGGGGATAGATGGAGAAGAATCTTCAGTAGATAAAGATATTTTGTCCTATGCATTCCTTGAATTTTTATTTAATACTTAATTAGTAATTTGATTTTACCTAGATCATTTACTTTGGCATCTATTTTATGTATTGTCTTAGAGTAAATAAGGAGGAAGAGACTTCTGAGAGACTGAAGCAGAACAAATAACCTATCAATATTTAGGCTCCTCTATGACACAGTGGAAATGTGGGAATTTTCAAAGCTAGGCAAAGGCCAGTGGAGCATGAAGAGCCAAGATTCAACATGAGTGCTGTGTCAGCCACAGTCTTTGAAGTTCAGACTTCCATGCTGGATTTTTTTGATGATTTCAGATTTTTTCTGTAGCAATTTTTTTCAAATTCTACATGCATGTTCCAACTATAATTTTAATCAATTAGATTTTAGTTTATTGACTTAGCCAAAAGAAAAAGAAAATGTTCTAACTCATCAGTTAATTAAAAGAAACACTTTCAGTATTTCAGGGAATTCAAACAGTACTGATGACTGAATATTGCTCTGGGAGTTTTTAAAAAGGCAATAGGAGAAGCTGGAAACAAAGAGAACAAGATTTCTAATTTGACTTATGGTCTGTCATTCTCAAGCTCTTGGCAGCTATGCAGAGCACTAGATACTCCTCATATTCTCACATTAAAATGGATAATTGTTATGCAAATATCACAATGGAATCTGGTACAAAATTTGATGGCATTCCACCCTCTTTCCAAGGAAAGAATTATACTGCAGAAATAAGAAAAGTTGGAAGCATTTTTCATAATCTTTTGAATCAAGGATAGGTTTCTAAAAGTAGAAATACTTTGAGGTTAAGTAAGACTATATTTTTCACTTGTGGTACTAAAAAAACTAGTAAAAAGTGAATTGTTTCAAGTATCTTTTAACACTGATGTCCAGAATTACTTTAAATAACAAGTATGCGGTTTTTCTTTTATATTTTCACCTTGTCTTTGTTAATGAATGTTAATGAAAACTGAATTTTGTGAAGGAGTAATGATATTTCATGAATGATCTCAGTGGCTAAAGTCAAGAACTTCTATGCATTTAGTTCTTTTGAAGAGCATATCAGCACTTATGTTCATAGTCTTTTGATTGCAATGAGGGAAACCTGGAATGCCACAACATTCTATGAATATTTAAGATGATATGGGGCGGAACTTATTTAGCTCCTACAGTGGAAAAGAAGAAACATTTGATAAGTTTTAGTTATATTTACCAAAAACTAAACTTTAAATTTACATCTACTAAGCTAGGAGAGAAATCACAACACAGAAAACCACTCTTCATATTTATACAGGATCATTTTGGATTTTTTTTATCTTCCTGACTAAGATATCTGCATGGTAATATCCTTTGTTAATATCAATGAGGCCTTTATCAACTGTCAGAAATGCTGAGAAAATATTCATATAACATGGATTATGGATTGAATTTATAATGAAAAACCAACCATTCCATTTTTTCAGTGTGGCTGTGTTAAGACTTTTGAAAATCTACCCCACACAGGACATGTTCTGAAGCTTTGTTGAAACATCAGCATAATTATGGTATAGAATTTTGACAGCCAGTCTTTTATTTTTCATGTAAAAGTGCATATCAGTGTTATTGCAGTGCTATGGTGGTCTAAAACATGATCTCAGAATGCTTAAATTTCTCTTTGCATGAAGAACAGGTTTCAGATAAGGCTAACAGAGTCCCTTGACTCTGAAAGTAATATTCAGACATGAGAGCAAAACTCTGCAATCTTCCCCATGGACATACTTCTGTATCAAAAACTTAGAACTAGAATCTGCCACATTTACACTGAACAGAATTCTTATGTGAGACAGAAAAGTAATGTAATGAAAACAGAAAATGAGATTTGACTTTTGGGAGAAGGTAAAATAGCCTACTTTATAATCTTTGTGTAGTAAGTAATCCATTCAGTCGAATCCAGCAGCATTCTACTATACAGAACCGGATAGAGATTACCTTTGCATGTCTCTTCCTTTTCTGATGAATTTTTTAGCATCAGTTTGGATTAACACAGAATATTTAACTCTTTGTGCCTGAGCACTTTGTTCCATAAGACTGATTCAATGACTTGGTAACAACAAGAAATGTCGAAGTCAATTAGTCCTAAGAATTTTTCTTTATGCCTTGCTCCCAACTATAGTTCTGTAAATCCTGGTGGAATATAAGAAGAGAGGAGGTGGAGAAGGAGAAGGAGAGGGAGAGGGATAGGGATAGGGAGATGTGTTATGTTTCTTCATTAATATCACATGAATAGCTTCACATAGACTGAATTATGACAGATTTCATAGGTTGTAAAGTAAAGATTATAGTCAAATGCAGAATTGCAAAGTTAGCTGCAACCATGCTTTAATAACAGGTAGAACACAAAACTGGTAGAACAGTAAAACGCACATTCAAAATTAATTTGTTTAATATACTTGAAGTATTATTTGAAATGCCTGAAGTATGAACTTGTGTGGTTAGGCATAAGCATGTTACCCTACTAAGAAGATTATTATGCATACTATCATGAATATACATACCACCATGAAAAGGGAATATAATACCTGCCTTGGTAACTTAAAAGGTGGTTAGAGGGTGGATTTTTCTTCAAAAGTGGTTAGTTTTGGAGATTCAGGTTATTATATTAAAAGCATGAAAATATAGAACATGTAGTATGTGGAAAGACAATCAGCATTATTACCATGGTAATCTACTTAGAAATTTGTATTTGATTAATATACTTTTACCTATTATAATAAAGATAAAAAGGCTAGCATTATATTAATTCCTCCTTGTGTTTTATTTCTAATTTACCATTTAAAAAAAAAAGACATAGGAGTTTTTAACTATTTTTTAAACAAAATGTATTGTTCTGAAGTCATAAAATGCAATGACATCATGGGGCCATTATTCAGAAAGAATGACTTTCAAATAGATCTTCGAACAATACTTTGTTATGGATGTGCTGTCTGCCTACTAGATAAGTTTCAAAAGACTAACTCGTATTTTTTATGTCAGACAGTGTACTATATCAAAATGTTAAATTTCTCATTTCACATTTATATAGTATGGGAATTAGATATGGTAATTGTTCCCTCTGTCATCATTGTTCTAAGAATTAATAGCAGCAGTAAACATCATAGTATTTCATGAATGTTGTTGTTATTTTTTGTGATAAATTTTATTATCATTTTACTAAAAAATAATAAAAAACTTTTTATTGTTTTGTTTTTACAAAATTCTTGTGGATACTGTTTGTAGTAATCATTACAGGTGAGCTCAAAAAAAAAAAAAAAATGCTGCTAATGCAGAAAGTACTAGTCGGTCTCCAAGGGTCCCATGCAGACAGTGCTTCTGTAGTGGCATGGATTGAATTGAACACGTGCTCTAGGTGTCCCTGCTTGTGCAAGGGAGTTGGGCTAGATGATCTCTTGAGGTCCCTTCCAACCTCAGCCATTCTGTGATTCTGTGAATATTGAAAGACTCAAATACCATTTGTGTTCAATTTATTGTGAAAACTCAAACTTTCATTTAATTTGAAGTCCAGAAATATTTAGTGTGCATATGAAACCCTTTTTTGTTGAATGCTTTTTTACAAGTTGTAAAACAAACCTACTCTTCTGAAACTCAGGAAAACATTTAAGGTTGTGCATTTAAATTGAAGGATGACTAACAGACTAACAGACTTAAATGCCAGAAGCTAATTATGCATTCAAGTAGAGCCCTACATATTAGGACTTTTTTTTTTTTTTTTCTCTCTGGATAAAACATTTTTTGGATCGAATATTCCAACTGAAATATGAAATGTGCTAAATTCAGTTCATAAGATGTTGTGAGTTGATGTACCCTGCAATTACTGGTCCTGTCTTCTTTGCAGGTCTCTTCAGTGTTACTCCAAGAAGAAAGCCGTTTGATTTATACCTTAAAACATATCTTGAAAGTACTCTTTTCCATACTGTTTTATCTGCAAGTATATATGCATTGTCTGAATGTGTAAAAAGCCTGACTCTAATTTTGAAGTTATTTTTTTTTCTTAAAACAGCTTTAAATAGTTATCTAAATCATTATTTCAAACTATATCTTGATCAGTAAATCCCAGATTTAAATTATCAAATTCTAGGATACCTAGTAATGCATTATACAATCTCCACAAATACTGAGTATTCTAATTCAGCTTATCTTGCTATGTGTTTGACAGCTCTCTATATATATTTCAAACCAGAAGTCTTCATACTAATATAGAAGAATCCTAACCTACTGTCTTTAAATGTTATGCTTAAGCATTATTAAATGTAAACTGGCAATAAATCTATTTCAGAGGATGTTTTTAACATTGGAGAGAATGTTTTAGTAGGTATAGTAGAAGGCAAGAAGTCTTACTGAAGATTATTTAATAATCTTAATCACTAAACTATAAGTAATCAAGTAGCTTTTTTAGGAATAACAGCTGCCAAAAACTTAATATCATAGAGAGAAAAAAAAAGAACTTCATTAATTTTATTTTAGCATCTTTCAGAGCTTCACCATTATGTATATTGCAAGATAAAATCTAATACAACTAAACTAAGTTAAGCCATCACTTTAAAAGACATCTTTCAGCTCTACCATAAAGCACAATTTTTGACAGGTTTGCAAATTATTTCTTGTAATTTTCTAAAATAGCTAATTTCATAATAACGTACCCCTGCTACTCACAACAAGTACTCTTTTTAACCTGAAAATAAATCTATAAATGGCTATTTTACTTGGAAATATGAAGATATAAGTATTAAATATTAAAGCATTTTTCAGAGATAACATTCAGAAGCATGGACAGGTGGTGTTTTTTTCACTTGAATTTAATCTGCTCAGTCATCCTTTACTTTTTGAAGATGCTGATGAGCATAGTATGTTGAAATGCAGTGGGAAATGCTTTTTGAGTCTTTCTGGTTTTCCTTGAGACTTGACACTTTTCAGTGTGATGTTTGAAGATCTTATGAGTTCAGGCAATAGGATAATTGACTTTTTTGGTGTGAATAAAATCAAAGATTAGATGTTGATCTTGATCTTATTTCTCCATCATTTCACAATGAAAGACATTAATGACACAATGAAAGACATTACCCTAGGAAGGGTATTCTGAAGGGGGTGAAGTGAAAAAGCAAATGTTGAACCTTTGAGGAAGAAGTAATCAAAATGCGTAATTATCCATTAAAACTAGTTTCAAGTTGAGATCAACAACTTAAAAATTTTAATAGTAAAGCATGGGGAGAGAAGTTTGTTCAAAGGGGGCAGAGGGATCTGAGATACATATGTAAGCGATCTCTTATTTTTTTTGTTCACTTTTCATTTTTTTATATCTTTTACTGTTTATTAAAAACAGTGAAAAAGAAGATGGCAACAGGACAGCAAAAGTAGAAAGTACTCTATAAAAAGTTGGTACTATTTTGGACTAAATTACAGTGAATAGCAAGAATTTTACAGAAAGAGCTGGATCATCGTACAGGAAGAGTTAGATGACTTTGTAGACTTGAGAATAGAAACGGGATAAAATTTAATAGAACAAAATGCAAAGAGAATTCCAAACAGGACTGCAGGAAAGAGCACCTTAATTTCATTGTGATGTAACTGGATGCAAATGGAAGGGAGAATATGACAAAATGAGAGAAAACTCAGAATAGAAATTTTAACTTGTGATTCTTAGATATCTTCTTTGTTGCTCTTCCAAAGGAGATTTAAAGGAATACTAATTCTCCTTTAAAAATGCACCATTCATTGTTAATAGTGTATTTCTTGGCACATCCTAACAAGAATTTTCATTTCCTGCTGAATTTTGTTGAGATTGCATAGGGTGCCAATGAGTGTGATGGGATAATCCAGGTTCCAGTAGCATTAGTAATAATTTTCACCTATCTGGTTGATAGGTCTTCCTTATGTGTCCAGATCTGAGGGCAAGGTGTTAGCATTTCCAGAAAAAAAAAGGTGAAATGGTCCCCATTTCATTTTTCCCACTGACAAAGTTTCATTTTGCCAGTTCATTGCTGGATCTTTCATTGCTGAGAAATATCAGAGACACCGAGAGATACGGAAAATTTTGAAGAAGGGATACAAGCAGAGGGCGGGAAGATAGAATTGTGGATAACCTTGGTAGTGATGGCATCTAAAACCATGTAATTCTGCAGAGAAAATGCACTTCAAGAAGCTTTTTTAACATCATGTGAATTTTTATTATTGTGAAATGTGAACAGTACACAATCTATCTAGGTGTCAAAATGGGAGGGGAAGTGACACATGCAGCTGTAGTTGCATATAACTACTCCAAGATGATATACTTAATGTCACCTTAGAAATAAGAGCAATTTGAAATTCCCTAAAAATGAACACTGCTGAAATACAATCAATCAGAAAGGTTCTTACAGTACATTTGAAACAATCTTCAGTAAGATTACAATTGTACTCTCTACAAAATTTTTCAAGGGTGTTTTCCTATTAAGGCAATAATTTTTATTCAATAATGCACTTCAAAACTTCTGTTCATGCTGTCTTTATCTTAAACCTGCCCAAATTAGAAAGAAAATGAACTTTATTTGGTATTCAGGAAAAAAAAAAAGAAAAAAAGCATGTGCTTAGTATCTTTAACTTTGCTCATTTATTCTAACACAGCCTGCTGCTTTACAAAATTAAGTGTAATACTTTACAGGAATGTTCCAAGTTATCTCATAATTACCTACTGAATATAGTATACAACGAGTATATCCTTAATTAATTTGCATCTAAAGGTATGCAATACATTGCAAGTGGAATAAAATGAAGGGCATCATATATATCGAGAACCTGACAATAAATTGGCTGTGAATTCATTTTTGAAAGTCATAAGCAAACCTACAAATTGAAAAAAAAAAAAAAAAAAGCTGATTAGATCATGTCACACATTTCCTTTTTTAGCAGCATAGATATTGCAGATGGGAAAAGCTTTAGTCTTGCTGATGGGTATAAAATCCACTAAACTCTGCAGTAGTGAAATTCCCTTCCATATGCAAATTTTAAAATTAAGTTGTCTTTTATTAGCATTTTCTCCTTTAAATTGCCAACATGATTCAGTATAATGCACAAAATGGGGGAGTCTTAAATTAAGTCCAGAGGTTTAGCCCTTCTGAGTTAGAGGAGAGGCAATTTTAGCCTGGCTTATTCTTCACATCCGTTCAATTAACCTCGCAGAGCTTTAGAACAAAAGTCAGCCTGACAAGTGTCATTTGAATTGAACAAATGCCATTTATCTGCCAAAGTATTGACTTACATCAGCCACTCCAAGGCAAGACCAGGGTTTGAAATAAGATGGAAAAACTTATGAGGCAGTGGGATCTGGTTTTCAGTATTTCAGAAACCTTATAGTGCAGACTACATAAAACTTGGAATTTGATGAGCTTTCCCAACCCATACACAGAAGCACTAACTCTTTATATACTGAATGTGATCTGCAAAATCAGTGTTTCACCTTCTGCTGTGCCCTCACTTGCTGCAGATAGGCATCTTGTTTTAGGGTCTGACGGCAGCGGTTTCTAACTGAGCAGAGCAAGTGCGTGGTATGATTCAAACACTCCTTGTGTTATGTTCACGCCATTAAAGTGTACCATTTTACAAATAAATAGTCCCACAATGGCTCTGGGAGTGACTTTCGATCTTGTGGCTTTGTTGCTGCCTGCGCATCATTTCACTCAAAACCAAACGAGAGATTTTTAACAGCAGCCAGACAAAACACTTTATTGTGAATGCCGCAATGTGTCATTGCTTATTGCTTTTGTACTGAAAATCTGACCATGCTGTTTGATTTACAATCCAAACAGTTCCAGGGTGGAGGTGGTTGAACACATATGTTTTGAATAAACTTTCTTCTAATAAATACATAGTCATCAAAAGTGAATATTGGCATAGTATTTGGCGCCAAAGATGCTTAAAAATGTGCTGGTTTCTCAGCTGCTCTTATTTCAGAACTGCTTTTTCTCCTGTTCCATATGGAAATAATTTATAACAAAGCAAATGAACTTTATTTTTATACAATTTTACCGCTATTGGATTCCCTTTCTGTTTCTCAAGTTGGCCAATCAAACTGAGGCTTAGAGGATTAGCCATTACTGTGGTTGCTGTTCATCTGTGACTTACACTACCAAAGCTTTACAAAAACTCCATCATTTGCTAGCTCTGTCGGAGGATCTATATGGCTACCATGATGCTATTTTATGTATTCATCAACAGCATCAAGAATTCTGAGTAACGGTGATTAAATAAAGAAAAGGGTGATTAAATAAAGAAAAGGGTGATTAAATAAAGAAAAAATGAACATCTGTGTTGGTGTAATAACACATACTGTCACAGCCTCTTAAATCACTTCTATTTTTATGTATCTTTATAAAAGGCTGAAGAATTTGAAATTTAACTAAAGATGGAAGACAACAAACATTTGCACTTTGAAACTTCAGAAGAGTTGCACCACATATCCAAAGCTGCAGTAAATGTCTTTGTAATAGAAATTCGGCAATAGCTCTCTCAAAAAAAGATAACCCAGTAGTCTCCTGAAAACAGAAAACCCCAACATACTAACAGTGCTTTGTAGCGGGAGTATTGCTGCAAACCTCTCTGCCAAAAGTCTGGACGAACACCAAATTTAGGGGCATCTCTCCTGAGAACTATAAGAAAAGTTCCAAATATTTCCGGAGAGTTCATTCTGGAGTTTTTTTTTTTTTACATTATAGCTGATTATGTGTTTCTCTGTAAAATGTTTAGCCTGTGAAGATTTTTAGGAACTTAAGAATATTAGACAACAGATGGAGTAGTCAAGAGTTCAGCCAAGACTTCAACAAAATGACAGTATTAATTCAAAATTTTTAAGTAATAATACTGATAGATTTTTATTAGGTAATTCTGGATATTTCAGGTTGAAGGTACATTTACAATGTGTATGCTTTCTAAACCACCTTCAAGCATCAATATAATTAGAAAGCTTAATTTCATCATATGTTGTCTTGTAAACTATTAACATAAAAAGAAATAGCTATGCAGTAAGAGATGACTATTAGGAGAAAAAGTGCTAAGAGGACCTGAGGTTCATGTTTTTATGATGCCCAGGTCCCTCTCTGCAGAGCTGCTCTCCAGAAGGTCGGTCCCCAGCCTGTACTGGTGTCTGGGGTAATTCCTCCCTAAAATTTTGAAAATATCAGTGATTTGTATTTGTATTTTATTGTCATTATAAAACTACTGCAAATTGAAGTGATAAGACTGGTTTAAAAAATGATGTTCGTGTTAGAAATGTACAGAAAAAAATGCAGCAAAATGATATAGTGTAACACTCACAACAACAACACAATGCATATAAAAGTGGACCATGACCATAAATGCCCTTTTATTTCAAATTGCCATTATTTAATTTGGAAAGTAAATAGAGGTTCATTTGTAAACAGAGAGAATACTAAATTGTTAGCTCTTTATTTACAGAAGTAACACAGAAGTCTCTGAAGAGATTTCATGTTGGCCTGCAGTATTCCATCTTTGTAAGCAAACATAACTCCGGAATAGAGCATGTAATGACAAAAGCAAATAAACAGATTCAGTGTTCTCCAGACACATCCAGAGACGAATACGCATTTAAAACACAAGAAATTTGTGCAAAGAGAAAAGCAGACCTATCATGAGGTGTGTGTTATTCACAGATGCTATGATTCCTGATATTGTTTATTTTCAGCCTGTTTAAATTACCATACAGGCATCATGATTTTCAAGAGCAAGTGTAACTGTCTGGAAGCTGTGAGAAGACCTAGAGCCAGGGTCTTCTGACTGTAGTACATGTAGAATAGTACAGACAGTCTTGCTATTGTAGCTCCTGTTGTTCTGTTAATTCACTTTCTCTTGTTTATGTTATTGCTATTCACTTAGATTGATGTCGATGAACTTGCTTGATCAACCAAATCAGTCTATACATTAGTTTGATCCATGTGTTACTCATGTCATATTTTTTTTCCCTGTAAATCTCAGCTCTCAATACTGAGCCTTAAAATACTGTAGTATCTGCCACTGAGATTGCATGGAATTCCTGGGAGAACTGTAAGCTATTGATTAAGCAAGATTCATGACTAAAACCTGAGGCAATAACTATGAGTGGTTAAAATTATGAGTTCATGTTTTGGAGGAGAAAGTGGCATTGAATCTGATAAGCAGCTTATTCTGATGAGAAGAGTGGACTGAAAGACTCCCCTGAGAAGCAGCCAGCTGTTCTCCAGAGAGTCAAGTTCTCCAGAGAAGCCTCTCAATGCATGTTTGGTTTAGCTTTTGACATTGTTCTCCCCTAATGTGCAACCTTCACTGATGGCTAAAACAGAAACTATTCAGTGTCAACTCCTGAAATGAATGGTTTCTTTTTTAATGAAAACTATTCCTATGAGCTTCTGGGAAATTCATTCTGTTTCCAAGACTGAAGCAAATGGAGCAGCATAGAAAGTAATTTTCTGGAGGAAAATTTTCTGGAGGAAGTCCATATTTTCTGCAGGAAAATATGAGGTTGTCTATTGAAACACTTGTTTCATATTTTTGAATTTTATTTTCTTTTCTGTTATAGATATCTAAATCATATGAATTCTTCAGAGAAAATGGAAAAGAAGTGATAAGTATTAGTGCATTGACAAAAAGACAAGGACACCATATTTTCAGAAGTGTAAAATCAATAGGAAATGTATGAAAGATTTGGGTATTTAAAGAAATCTTCAGAAACTACAGTAAAAAAGGAAAGTATGAGCAGGTGTATAACAATAAAATTAGATGAAGAGTTCATTTGTCTGCAAGACAGCATTACTCCACTGATTTCTCAAGACAGTCTCAGTACTCTCCCATCTCTTCCCTTTGAATTCTTCTTCTGTTAGCTTTAAGACAATAGCACTGATCTAAAAGTGTTCTTACTCTGAAGTTTTTCTAAAAGAGAAAGCATCCCTTAATATGCTAAAGTATTCCTTCTATTTAAAGTTTGTGTTCCTCAAAGTAAATTTCATATATACATAAGAATGGAGATCATTTAGAAAATACAATCTCTCCTTATTTAATCTCTCCTAAATACCCAAAATTTCATATATGTATGTATACATACATATACATACTTTTTTTTTTTTTTAATAGAGTGGGCAATTTTAACAGTGAAGTGGGTCTTTAGAGGAGGCAGTTTAGTGTCAGCTGTAGCTTACTAGCTCTCTCCTCCATAAGAAGACTGCGATAGAGGCAGGGGTCTTAGCTGGTTGGTTTTGTTGGGAAGGAGCTGTTAAGTCTGAAGAGGTGTCCTGTGCTTGAAAGTGGTTGTGCTTCAATGGGAGGGAGGTGAGTTCCTGATGAAAAAGGATGTGAGGAGTGGTTGGACAGCAATGTGGTGTTTGTGGAGTTGGTATCTGAGGACTTGAAGTGTGAATAAGGAGTTATTGGAAAGATTTGCTGAATGTTTGCATGATGTATTTAAAGAAGTGTTTTGGGTTTTTTTTTTTCCTGTGTATTCTTTGTATTTATTTCTGTATTTTCTTACAAAAGCATGTGCATGGTCTCTGAAAACCTTGAAAGCTGATCTTCCAATTTGGTTAACTCCTCCAGAGTAATTTGTCTGACTATTTTTCCCCAAAGGAAAAAAAAAAAAAAAGACTGCACCATTCCAGATTGTGGGTTTTTTTTTTTTTTATCTTTATTGTTTCCTTGTTTTGCTCTGGCATTCCCATGAAAAAGATACTGGAAAAAACCCCATCACTGCAGCCTCTAGTCTCCATGAGAAAGGGGCTGGCTCTTCCAGCAGCACTGCTTGCTTCTTGTCCCCCTATCTTCTTATCCCTCTGTTCTTTCTTTTAGTGTTCAGTAACATCATTAGCACAAAACTACATCGTAGGAATGTCTTTTTTTTTTCCTTTTTTTTTTTCCTTTTTTTCAATTAATATATGTATATATCTGTGAAAAAGGTCCTACCACAACCTTCACGTTATAAGTCTATTCGTCTATTCTAGGCCAATATTTTCTTTTCAGCCTTGCTCTGGAAGCAATTGTGAGTCTGTCATCTCTCTTCAGACAACTCCCACCATTTGACTCTGGTGGTATAACCCTCTTTAAGGAAGGTTCTGTCCTTTTGTGTAAAGCAGGAGAACTAAAATGCTATGACTTCTTGGGTTTCATTAATCTGTTAAATTTACCTATTAAATCTCCATTGTGAGGCTGTTCTGAAGGATAAGATTCTTAGAGAAGTTAATTTGTCATGAGGATGTCAAGATTTTAATTCAGTCAGTTTAAATTCAGAAATTGATCTGATGACTATTCAACTTCCGCAATAAATAATGTGTTGTGAAAAACAAGCTGGAAAAATACAGTCCACAGTAACTTCTAGAATATTTTTTCTCCCCCTTTCTCAGTCTTTAAAATGGTGGATAAATAGATGTTTCTTGGTATGCTATATCACTTCCGAAGAGCTAGCAAAATGAAATCTTTGATGGTACCGTATGTTTATATGATATGTCTAGGTGACTTTGCACACATAATATCATAACTGACTCCTACAATAAATCTGGGTATAACTCTATAGACTGAACTAGTCATACATACAATATAAATATAAAAATTTGTTTGCTTTTATGTTATCAAGTGGACTTTATCTTCAGATTTTTTTTTCCTGTCTCATACCCTAATGCCTTGCACTTCCAGATAGATTAATTGTTTGTTCAAATGACTCTCTACCGATGTGAGTGGTTGGCAATCTTTCTATTTTACTTGCTATTCTAATGTTTTCCTACTGTATGCCCAGCTGTGATGACAATTCCAATGGGAAGCTACACTATAAGTTTTCACAACTTTTTACTGAGTTTCTTGTGCTAGAGCTTTATTTAAGCAGTGATTCTTGGGTTTGTGTGCACTTTCTGTTAAAGGTATTCAATACTAGCCCAGGTCAGAATAAAAAGGTTCTGTAAGACTTTTTTTTTTTCCATTCTGCTGTCTCAGTTTGAGAGTCTTTTTTCTGCTGTTCTGTTTTATTGTAGTTCAATAAAACCTTTGTATATAAGCAGGAATTAATTGCATCAGAGTCATATTTGGAACAAGAAAAAACCAGGTAAAATCCAATCTAGAAAGATGCTCTGTTTGCCCAGGAATATTCAAAACCCTGACTCTTTTTTTTTTTTCCACTTACAGGAGACTGAAAATAACCTTATTCTACTTGTATTCACCTTGAGTCAAAACACAATCTTCATTTTTCCTGACTGCACATTTGGAAACACTTGCTATAACTTAGGTTTGTGTCTTGATTCTGTTTTGCATCCTCTGCAGTTAACTTAAACTTTGCGTTGTGTTGCTGAAATAATGGATTGTCTTAGTGCTCTTTGTAGTTTTTTGTTAACTAGAAACACACGTGCAAGTATGCTTGCACAAACTGGAGTTTACTACTTTAGAAGTTTTACCTTGAGTTAGTCCAGGGAACATGAAATAAATTAGAGAAAGTGGGATGTGATTGGCCTATGGAACCTATGTGTGCTGTGCTGGTAACTTATGCACATGATAACACCAGCTATTTCTACAATTTGTTTTAAGTAAGTGCTAGTTCATATGACATAGAGACACTTTGGGTAAATAACTGAGGTTCTCAAATTCTGCCCAGTCAAGATTTCTGAGTGTAAGAAGGGCTCATTCAGGAAAAATAGAAAGCAGTGTTGCGGTGTGTCAAATTAAAGGCAATGGGTTGTATTTCCTACTTTGTTCTTAACTGTAGATGTGTTCCTTTATAATGGAAACGACTGCCTCTGCTTGTACCATTGTGATGATAGTGAAAAGAAGATGGCGGGGTGCCTCACATTTCAACCCTCTGAGAAGGGCTGCCACTTTAGTCAATATATTTTAAAATTGGAATAAGAGTTAAGAACTTCAAAGAGCAAAGGAAGCAATTTCATATTTGTATGGTTCTACTTTTTCTGATCTTGTCTTAATCCATAGAAAAGCACTAAGAATAGATTGTGTCTTTAAAAATCTGAGCTAAAGAAACCAAATAGAATAACAATTCAAACTTACATATGTGCAAGGGGATGAGTAATTTCAGTGTTCCTCTGCTCCAAGTGCATGAAAATGTTCAATGTTTATAATCTCCTGAGAGCAGGAGAATGAGAAAAGGTTTTGACCTGTTCTGTTATATGCTCACTTCAAGGTTCCAGTATCTCTAAGTTATGATTTTTCAAAACTAATTCATTGTGCATCAATAATTGGAAATGGCAGAAACTAAGTTTTATGTCTGTCATATCAGTCTAATATGTGATGAGTACAATCTTTATTTTGTGAATAAACTGCTTGGATTTGACTTTCTCCGAAAATGTTTATCATCAGTGGCAGGAGTTTTGATCTCTAGCTCCTCACAGTTAAAGGTCTGAATTATAAGGTTTTTTCCGTTTGCCCTACCCAGGAGAGTGTTTTTGTTCTAAGCTACAGTTACTCCTGCTGAAACTCTTCATGACTGCCAGGGGTTAGAGTAGACAGATATATCTATGAATAGTATGCCAGGATAGGTTTGTTTGTCAGTCCAGATGCAATATATTTACCTTCTCTTGGCCAATAATCTGATGGAATTACTCCAACTTGTGAAAGAAACTCAAGTAACCATTAAGTGTTCTCTAGAATACTTGATATATTTATTATTCATAGGTATCTTTTATCTTTTATTGGAACCTTTTTATTTCTTTACCTTTTATTTTTAATTCACATCTGTGAAGCCATTTGATCCCATTGGAATAACTACGTCAAGTGCTATTCTCTAGGTTTATCAAGTCAACGAAGAGCTTTCAGCTAAAAGCTACTAGGCCTATTTGTGTCTGCATGTAATTGTGTGTATTGATCCAGCTGTTCTGAATATAGGAGTAGCCTTGAATCTTTTGGCTTGGTCATAAGGACCTTCAGGCAGACAGACTCTAAGGTTTAGCCTCTTCTGGCTTAGCACAGTGCTGGCTGTAGAGTAGATTCAATCCCTTCCAACTCTGGCAGAAAACAAATTAGTGTGCACCTTTTATTTTCCTAGATTGGGAATATCTGGATCCTTTCTGGCCAAAGTTGAAATATCATACTGTCAAACCATAAACCACTCTGCCTGCTTGTATCAATAAAAATATCTGTTCTTTCTGCAAAGTATGCATACTTTCTCATTTATTTTTACAAGAGTCATGTAACAATAACACCCATTTGAATTTCCATTTTGTAATATTATTATTTCTATTTTGCAATAGCATTAAGATTCAAGCAACTATTTTCAGGTTTTCAAACCCCTTTGAAGATACAATTTTGTTTCCAGCTGTCATGTCCTTCTGTATGTCAGTGATGTTTATAGGTGTCTGTGAAGAAGTAAACAAAAATCCTTATGCCTGTGTCATACATCTAAGATAGTTGTGAATAATATATAATGGAAAAGAGCAGTAGTTTCATGAATTTTATGAATAAGTAGGAAACAATGTGCATTAACTGTCTAAGTGTAATCTGCATTTCTGATCAATTAAGCCAGAAAATGGCTTTGTCCAGACCCTCTGTGTGTACGCAGTAGAAAAATTTGTACTGGGCATTGAAGAATAGTATTCTGTAAAAGAAGATTAACAAAAATGCAGATAGTGTAAAATGGAAGATTGACTAAACGTCACTCTCACAGGATGGGAGACAAAATGAGAATGGAAGTGTTGCAAAAATGGTTGAAGAGAAAGGCAGACAACTCTCTCATCTGTCAAAAAAATAACCATACATGCAGGAAGGGATTAAAAATCAAGGAAGAAAAGAATGTTGTCTTTCCACTTGCATTTCATTTTTGCCTTCCTGACTATGCATCATTTACCTGGTTTAGATAGAATTTGCAAGCTAGAAGACAAATAGGTTTTCCATTACGTTTCTTTGCATAGAGAGGGAATGGTAAAGTGAAGAAAAGGACTAATTGCAAACAATATCTTCTTGATTCTGATGATGTATTAATATTCTGCTTCTATTCTATACCTTACTATATTTTGGCTAAGACTAGGAGAATGCCACAATGAAGGCTGCAGCTTCTGGCAATGTTAGCTGAAAAAAAGAATAAAAACTCATGGACTTTTATAACAAGTTTGCTGCAGTCCTTAAAGACTTCAACAAATTAGCCAGTAGTAGTTTAATGCAGAGTTACTTACGCAGGTTGTTAGATGACTGTAAATTTCTGTTCATAGTTTAATACTTATGAATATGGTAGTATTTTAAAACAACTCTCTGCTTGCCTCAATACCTACAGTTGACTAATAAAGAAAACATCTAGGTGGTTTTACTTGTATCAATAAATAAAATGCATGAAAACAAGCGAAAAATAAATACCTATTTTCAAAAAAAAAATTATAAGAAAATTCACTCATGCAAGTTGCAGTTATTTATAAGTAGAAATGATTACAAAATGGTAGATCATAGTTTTTGAGAAAAATCAGATATTAGAAAGAAATTAAACTCTTTGAGTCCAGTGACACTTTTTTTTTTTCTCCTAGAAGGAGAAAGGTTTTCTTTAATGTGACTGTTCTACACTGTATTGTGTTGAAGCTTATCAGTATCTTGTTCAACTTCTACTTGGTTATTCCTTCTGAAAATTAAAATGATCAAAGTGATATCCTAGAATATAAAATAGACTTGTCCCATGGTCTTTATTGAGGTTTCAAGGGAAAAAGCTGTATTGAGTGGTGAAGGAGAGGGATCTGCAGCATGGCAGGAAGGGGAGGAGGGCCTATAAAGGAGTAAAAATGCTTTATACATTGAGTCTTGGATTAAGATTTTTACCTATGACTTTTACAAAGATAGAGATGGTTATATATTGGACCGTGTTGCAATCATTTAATAAAAAGTGGTATATTTATTTTGTTAGGATTTGTACTGTATGTAACAAAAGTAGAGTTACTTGAAGACCCATAATGTATAAAACAGGTTGCAAATAATCTTTTAGAGAAGTTCATCTGTGTTTCTTCTACTGTAAAATGTAGTAATGTTAACATCTTTCAGCAGAACATGGAAGTATATTATTTTACTCCAGACTTACTCCATTCCTTTTCACTAAAGTAGTTTTAAATGCTTATCTTCTATTTAATAATAAAAAGATAAGTTAAATATATACAGTTAATGTCTGGGAAAAGCTTAGTACCTCAGAACACAAGTCAAAGAGTATTTATGTCTGTGTAAGATTTTTTTTTTGGTTCAGTAGATATCAAATTGAATGTCTTTATAGATTTACACAAAGTCAATTTTGAATTGTGTTATTCACAATTCAGTAGTTTAAGCTTACATTTTATTTGAATGCAAACTCTGAATTTTGAGCATGGGTGTTTACATTCTACTCAAACTCTCTCCTGGAGATCTGTGCCTTACATTCATTCATGTCAGTAGGATATATACTTGGGAGAAATCCACAAATGTGTTTTTAGTACCCTTCAGAAAGGAATGGATTCAAGCAAATTTTGTTAGGATCTTTTTATAAAATCAGATTAAAGAAAGAACAGAATGAAAAATGAAATATTTTGTCAATATTTCAAGTTTTCCTGTGAAACACATGATGCAACTTCTACCAGGACTTCAGGTTTTCTTTTAGTAGTTGATACTTAAAGAGAACAGAAGTGCTATGCCAGAAATCAGGTTTATTTTTTGTGAGGCTCTACTTCCATCTGAACTATACAGGAAGGTCTAAAGATAAGAAATTAAATGCAAGGTCACAGCAAAGGTTTTAAGTCTCCTGAGCTGTCTAGAATACGAAGAATGTTTTGTGAATTTAAGGCTAGGATCAGTGCTATTATTTCAAAACTTTCTTGGAGTTGCAAAACTTTTTGAAAGGACAAGGGATAGCTTTTTTGCCTGTCCAGTTTTAAAATTATTTCTTTTTCTCATCATTCTATTGATGCATCTTTGTGGGTGGATCTTGCCAATATTTTCAACCCTAAAATGTCATGCAATGTATATGCAGAGTATTTCTAATTGTCCTTGCTCTTGTCAAAACTACGTGTTCTAGTGAATGCTTTAATTTTTCACTAGAGCTCTTTTCTGAAAATTTGTATTCTTAGAAATTTATCTAAAATTAAAATTAATTTCAGATGAGTTCAGACTTGAGAGATTTCATAATCTGAAACAAAAATGTTGAAGAGGAGTTAGTAAAATCAAATAGCTTTTTTTGCAGTCTCTTGATCTCATTAATTTTTTTTCAGACTTGGAAGTTACTGAAGTGTTACTAGTTAAAATTGGTAAATATTGATTTTCACTTTCAAAGCAAAACTATTGCCATCAATAGCTGGAGATGCATGTCTAAGGGTGTCTTTTCATTATGAAAGTACTGAGTTATTTGTGTACATTGGTATATGAGAAGGTTCTAATATTAATACTATTTAAATTAACCTTAACAATATTGAGAAATATGCTTTAAAGAAAACTTCTATTTTAGCTTTATCCTATTAACTTTTCTCTTTAGAAAGATTCTTTTTGGCTTGTATGTTGGCTAAAGCTAGCAATACTTCGACATGAAACATTCCAACTTTTATTTAGATTTTCATCCATAACATAAAGCATAAATAATTAATTACTCTTCATGTATGTTTTCCAAATTTTAAATAAAATGTAATGGTATAGGAAACTAATACAAAAAGAAACATAAATTGTCAGCTTTTAAAACAGATCTATTAAGCATTTATCTTTTCTGTCTCCTGAGTTTGTAACCAGCAATTTTCATTTGGCCTAATCAACCTGCAAACACTATCTAATGAACAAAATATCATAAAAGTTATGTTGATATGCAAACAAGGAAAAGACAGCAGGTGTGCTAAAATCAGAAAAGCATGAGTTCCTGTTAATGGTCTAAAGTTTAAAGAAAAAATATAACTTCAGTGGTCTGAAGTTTTTAAATTAAATGTTTTTCCTTAAAAAGCTTTACAATGCTATTGTATCTCTAGCCTGTATTTTCAAAATGCAAAGATACAAGAGTTTGATTTAAAACTGTACTTATTGGCTGTCATAGACAACTTGATCCCACTTCTCAAATACTTCTGTATCAGGTCTTTCTGGTATTTTTTTTTAAGAATGGCAGCTAGACAAAATAATTCTGCAGTGTCTGAAAATACACTGCAGAAAATTTCCAGGAACATCCTAACTTCTTGGCTTCTGGAATGTTGGCTGCTGCTGAATATTGTACGTGTCCCTTGCCAAGCTCGCTAGGGTCAATTTTCTCCTGTGTATGAAAGGTGATAGGCGGCCATACAAAGCCTAAAGTCTAAAGTAATAAGAAGAGACTATTTTCTTTTTACTTTTTTTTTTTTTTAACAATGGTTGTAATGTACCAATCGTATTTCTCATCTTAAAAAAAATGTTTAAATTATATTGCCTTTTTGGACTTCTTTAGTATTTAGTATTTCTTTGACCCTCAAGCCAGTATGGCATTAAAAAGCTGTGAAATATGAAGAACATAAGCCCATCCCTCATTTTGTGCAGGTGAAACAAAATGTTTCGCATTTTTAAATATCTGAGCTTGCAGCCTGTTTTAATGACTTGATTTCACATATGTACAATGAAAAGGCTGCTATTCTTAGACTTGAATGGAAGATCTCTTTATTTAATGGTTTTAATATGCTGCTTTTTCCTTCAGGAAATCTGTTATTCTCTGAGTAACTATTCTATTCTGAGTAACTAGTCTTGAACAATTGGATGCAGACATCAGCATGTGAGTTAAAATGGTAAATAAAATGCTTGCTGTTTAAAAAAAAAAAAAAAAAAAAAAAAAAAAAGTGCCTCAGCTGAGCTTGATTGCCCTCCCACTTGCTAAAAATATCCTGACTATAACTTTAAGACACTCTAACATTTTGTTTGCTTTTAAGCCTTAGTTTTGTGTTTAATATTTGTTCAAGTGCTCTATGCATCTTTCTTCAAACTGCTGCAATAAACAGGTGCACCAATACAGTGACTCTTAAGTAATCTAAAAGGGCTGAATGAAGCCGAGAAGGCTGCAAAAATATTTTCCTAACTCTGTCCATGAAATATATTCATATTTAGGCAGTGTGTGTGCAGTTTCAGGTTCTAATAAGACTAATGCCTAATTTTCTGAGGATAGTAAATGAGTCTTTATAAACGAAGAGTCATGCTGACACTGTCTACAGTTCAGAATTGTTATGTTACATTAAGCAACACTGTGCTGTTGCCCCTTATTAATTATGGAGCTGCTTGCTGATTCTGTGATTGAAATTAGCTATTTCCACATAGCAATGCCATCAAAACAAAACAAAGAAGCCCATCATGTCCAAAACAGCTCATTAACTTTAGTCTCCTTCTCAGTTTGATACTTTCCTAACTCACTTCAGATGTGAGATAATAAAGTTTTATTAATAGCTTTCAAAACTGTTCATCATGAACTTCACTTTCACATGGCATATGAAGAGACTTGAATACTTCAGGCAGGCTCTATATATTAGATGCCTACAAAATTTAAACTATAATGAGGAAATGGAATTGCCTCAAATCTCAAATGTTGGTGTTTAGGTAGAAATAACAGGATTGTTCCTTTATCCCCCAGTGTTCTGTTTAGAAGGCCTGATACTTCAGCTCCTCTCTAAATGCTCATTTGGTATGAGAACAGACATTTGCTAAGGAAACAAGGTCATGATGCATTCCTAGAATTTCAAGCATATAGTGAAGAACAATGGTCCTCTGGAGAAATCAATACCAGGAGACCATGGATAGCCCAAGAGGCAGCCATAGTGGTAGTTCTTATGGGTGAGAAATAGTTTGCTTAGGGAGATTGTGCTGGAGAAGTAACAGCAGCTCAGGATAAGATGGCATTTCCTGGTGGTCCTCAGAACAGGTAGCAGCAGTCCCATACCTACCTAGATACCTTCTGATCAGAGGCTGGGAAGCAGGAGCTTCTGGAAATCTGGCAGAATCTGCAGCCTCTGCAGGAAGCTCATCTCCTCCTTTCAGAGCTAACAAACACAGTTCCTGGGCAGTTGTGGGGGAGCCAAAGAAATGAGGTTAGCTGCTCCCAATGGGCCATTTGCCCTTGGATCCCCTTTTGCCCAATCTTCTTTCAGGTGTCCAGGCCCCCAGGACTGCAGGTGCTGTGCCCAATGTTTTGATTAGGCACCATTACCCTAGTTTGTCCTAGTTAGCTAGACTCAGGTTTTCTGTCTTTTAACACCCAAATATATAAGTGTCTTGATAAGTGAAGCTGGAACAAAAGCTTGGAACAATCATCTATTTGGATAGGAGAGGTACATCATATATTCTACATGCTCCCTAGAGATTGATCTGAAAGACTTTCTAATGTTTCACAGGCCCATAAGTGTAGGAGACTGCCCTCTCAGCTTCTTCCCTGTGCATCTTACAGGTTAGAGTTGCACTGGCCCCATCAAAGGTTATAAATTTATATTTCTGTCCTCTTGGAGACAGTTTTTAGCTATGATAGGGCTCAGAACACATGGGTGACATTCTGAGCAGAGGGGAGTTTCACAGAAACTCAAGAATACTTTGGGTGACTGGTTTCAGAAGGTTTCTTTGCTCTGTTCAACAACATGAATGTGATTACTTTTTTTCTTTTTTTTTTCTTTTTTTCCATTTGGCTCTTTTCCTGATAATTGAAGTACATCATGTGAAACAGCTCAAAGGTTGGAGTGAGAAGGCTTTTTTTTTTTTTTTTTTGCACACTATGCTGCAAGAGGATGGCAGCTAGCTCTTCTACCTGGCAGTGAGGTAGCTTTCTCTTTCTATAGAGTAATTATTTGATTACCCAATTTTACTTAGGTAATTTGATTTTTTGTTTGTTTGTTTTTAACACTCTGCTATTTTCCTGAGGCCATAAACCTGGTTCAAGGGGGGAAAAAAAATCTAGAGATAGCTGGAAGTATTTTTGTAAATAACACATGGTACAAATTATTCTTTTCCAACCAAACTGGCGCCACTACAAAGTGCTGCAAGCTTTCCAAGTTATAGAACTTCTCCAGTGCTTGGAAATAAAGCTATTTCCTCTAGCAACATTAAATACTCAGTATTAAGCAGGTAAATATCTTTTGCACTGAGTTAACACACCTAGTAACTTGCCTATGGGTATATATGCCAGGGTAAGAAAATGCCTGACATGCTATTTTCAAATTGCTGTTTGTTGATTCCATTTAGGTTGGAATAGGCCTGCATGCCCTATGCCTACAGGAAATGCCCTGTTATTTTCAGTCTGTTCCATTTAACACATTGGTGCTCAGTGGGAAAACTAGTATGATGATTCCTTACATGATCCTAATTTGCATAGATAGAAAATGTCCCTTTGTAAGTCTCTTGAAGGGTGTTATTTTTTTTCCCCATGTTCACTGCTAGAACATTGTCAAGCAGCATAATCCTGCACCATATTATCTCTGGCCTTTTATTGCCTTTTCTCACTGTTTGAATGTTTCTTCATGCTAGGAGGGAATAAAGTCATAAATAAAGATGTATCTATAAGAAAACACTTCTTTTGCAAGTATATGCAGCTCATAAAAATGTAGCAAAGATAAAATATCTTGCAAATATAATAGACATTCTCTCCAGTATCACAAAGCACTCCCTTTCAGGAAAGATATATCTATCTGATAGTCTGTGCATCCTGTGTAAAATTCCAATAATTCTGATAATATGAAAATTCCAGTAATTAATACAAATATGAGAGATATTACAACTGCTGATGTGAACAAAGTTTTATCATAAATTTCTCCTAGGAAAAGTAGTCTAAACTTGCATTATGATATTGTCAGTGGACTTTCAAGAATTCTACATTGGAGTCATGTGATTATAAGAAGATTTGCTTCTGGAGACTGACGTACAGGTGAGAGGGTGGGTTTGTGTGTGTGTGTGTTCAGTTAAATTCAAATCAAAACTTCAGTAGTCTGTAAGTAGCCTACAGATCTTACAGGAAATGAATTCTAGTAGTCAATCCTACAAGTAGGAAGCCTTCTGTCCATATAATTGTTTCTAAGAAAACAGAACCATTATTGGGAAATCAGAAATTAGATAGTTCTTTGAATGTAAAGAGCAGACTGCATGATGAACTAGATGAGTAAGAAAAATCATGTCAGAATTTTCTGCTGTAGAAGAACCTGGAGACCTGACTTGAAGAGCCAGGGTAGCACCTCAGATTGTGCCTGTTGAAATAAGTAGGGAACCACTTCAGCAGTGAGCTAGAGAAATGTTTCAGCTCCTGAAGGAGTGTTTGTGGCGGAGCAGGATGGAGATCTCCTTGTAGATAAAAGAAGTGTTGAGAGCTTATTCTACCCTGCAAATTATCTTTATAGGGTTTTAAGTCCTGGATAACTGGAGCAGAGTGCTGTGAAAATGGACACGTCACATGTTCACGTGGGTGGGATGCTTTCCTTTTGATTATTGGAATCATGAAAGATTTGTCTGACAGGCTATCATTTTTTTTTTTTTTTTGAAGAGGTAGAGGCTCTGGATTCAAAAATATTACAAACAATTTTTATTTGACATAAATCAACTTTGTAAGATAATTATTGCCTTATGTTGTGCTTTGTGTACCTTTCATTATTTTTCTGAGTAATAGCTAGGTTATGAATATCATAACCAATAAGAGGGAAAGGGCAAGAGACAGACTCTAAAACTGCATACCTCAGTCTATACACTCTGCATAGTTTATATGTGTAATGTAGTAAACAACACCTGCAAGAGTCAGAAAAGCTATACAGAAAGACTGGATATTCTTTGACTCTTTAATTTATTTAAAGAGAACAAAAGTGTGGATATCCATTTGAACTTTCAATAAATGAACTGATGCAAGCCTTAATACCTCAAATTCAAGAGTAGAAATATGCATTTCAATACCGTAGCACTTTCACTTCTAAATATGCCATATAATTCAGCTCCCACTATCCTGCAGAAATAAATGACTTAACATGGTGTAGCATTCTTTGCACACATAAACTTATGCAAATTGAGCTAGAATAATGTTGCAAAGTAATCATACTCATTAAAAGCCATGAATACCTTTTGATAGAATTTGTATGGGTAGATATGCTACAGAAAAACAACTTTTTAATACTATTGGAAAACTGAACTCATATCAGATTGAAGCTAAACTGTGCAGACAGCCAAGTACTATCACCATGATTATTCAATAGATAAAACCTACTAGTTGTCAGATGAGCATGCCTGATAGGTCCCATTAGACTGTGCATTAAAAAATTGAAAGAAGGAATGGGCAGCCTGAGTAAGAACTACTTACTGGTAATTTGTAACGAAGCAGATATCCTGGGATAACTTTTCAGTAAGATGTCATCCATGATATCTTCGATACAGAATAAATCAGAGTTGCTTTTCTTCAGATCATGAGAAGTGTCAAATATGCTGGATTTCTTTCTTTTTTTTTTTTTTCTCCAACCTCTTCAGTGTAGTAAGTCAGAACAACACTAATCCGGTCAGGATCTTTGCACCCAACTCTGAGGCTAAAAGATGTAGGCATTCAATCTACCAAGGAAAGGTAGGGGATTTAAAATGCCTTTTTTTAACAGCAAGGCCTAACTTAAATTTCTAGATATTTCTTCAGCTTTGTTATTTGTAGAAATTTAATTTTGTGGTGAACTTTTTTCTTTTTTTCCCCCCAAAATTGTTCAAACCGACAACTTTATAAGCAGCTTATCTAGCTGTGGAGAAAGAATTGAAAGTTATGTTTTAGTGCTTTCTGCTCCCTTCTGAAGTGCTGTTAGGACTGGTAGGGCCTTGACTACAGCTAAGGGCCTACAAGAAGATCATTAGGACAATCAACCCACTTATCCCTGTGCTTAAATTCAGTAGTCAGAAGCCTCTGTGCTTTTGCTATAAAGGTACAGAGGTGCGTTCATCAAAGGAAGATGAAAACTACCCTTCTAATGCAAAACACGCCTCTGCAAATCAAAGGAACCTGGAAATACCTTTACATCTCTGTATAGTATAAACAATCTGGGTTCATGTATTCTGTATCTTCTTCCAGATAAAACCATGGAGGGTTTTAAGTGTGTGATTGTTTGTAAATGATCCTTCTCTTTCCCTAGCTGGTAGATAGGTTTAAGATCACAGGGTTTTTCAGGCTGGCAATTTCACCATCATAGATGATATTTCTGTCGGGTATGACTATTACACAGAAGCTTTTGCCACTTCGTCTAACTAAGTACATCTATTCCATATTGCGTGTGACCTTGAGCTGCTCAGCAGATTGGTGAGAAGGAAGTTCAATTTTGTAAGGCCTTTTGTAAAGGAGAAAAGGCATTCGCATTTTGCTTTGTTATAATAAAACTTCTGTCATTCAATTTCAGCTTCTTTGTTATGAGTGGCAGCCTGAGGCTTTTAATTCAAATGTCTCAACTGAGCTTTGTTTATTAATACATTCACTTGAAAAAAGTCAATTCCATAGCTGTTTGGGACCCAGAGTATTATCCTTTTTTTTTTTTTTTTTATTGCTGTTTATATGTTTTTGTCAGGTAAACCTCTAAACTATTGCAATAGTTTCTTCTAATTTCATGTATATGTGCTTAGAAGTCCAAAACATGTGAAGTTTCAATAGTTTTTCATATATATATATATAGCTATTAGCTGAAACCACTTGGTCCAAAGAAGTCTGGAAAATATTGCCTTGGCAAAGCACTGGCTAACCTTTGTCTTTACAGCCATGGTATTCAATGTGATCAATTGGTGTGTAGGCAATGTTGCCTGTTCAAACATTTCAACTGTGAATATCATGATATTTGAAACTCCAGTTATTGAAATTTGTTAGAAGATTTTTTCCTTTTTTTTTTGGCTTCTGTTGAGACAGCAAAGAAAAAAAAAATGAATTTTCTAGGCTTTTAATCACTAGAATTAAACTATTACCTCTTACAGTTTTCAAAATGTTTGAAGTTTTTTATGAGTAAATTCTAACTGTAGTATCTGCACTCCAGTTGATAAATGAGAAAATCTGTGAGCTGATTTGGGAATCTGGACTTAAATTTAGTATCAGACTTAAACACATTAAAATAGCCAGGTCAAAATTAGGATGTGAAAACTGAGTTAGCTGAAGGCTATAAGGCTATATGGATAAAACACCTTGTCAGATTATATGCACACTATCAAAATATCTCTTTGAATATTCCCACTTCACCTTCAATAGTGTACTTGCTCTTTCTCAGAGTATACAAGTAGATACCTACCAAATTTTTATGCATAAGTAAATTTACACAAGACTTTTCAAATAATAAATGAGGAGAAACTTTTTATGCACTTGCACACATTCTGTGTTCTTTCTTATTCATGCATCTAATAGCACAAACCAAAAAACATAAAGTACAAGCCAGGAAAAAAATATATTTTTGATAGTTCCACACTGTAAAATGTAACTTTCCTGTTTACTGTAGACATGAATTAAACTTTAGGCTACTCAGTTAAGTGTCTTAACTTGAGAGATGCCACTTTTCAACAGGCAAGTATAATTATATCTATGTCACAGCACCAGTGCACTGTGAAAGAAGAGCAAAAATGTTCAAGCTCCTTTTCAGGAAGTAACCAAATCTATTCCATTGTTTATAACCAAAATTATGAATAGGGCTGGAGTGTATTCCTGATTTTAAAGAAAAAATCTTTAGAGATAGTAACTGGAAAGCTATTGCACACAGAGCTAATAAAATCAGGAGAAAATATTACAGTACATGCAAAATATGTTAAAAAATGTGTATCCCACTAGTTTACCTTTGCATTTTTAAGGTTTAAGAAAACATAGCAGATGCTTGGAACTCTATCATTTTTTGAAATGATCACTTAGATTGCAAATAGGACAGGTTTTTGCCCTTTAGTGCCTCCTTTAGCACCTTCACATTCAGATCTAAGGTGGGCAGTGGTGGCTTGGGTAGTTAGATACTATTAAAGTACTAAAAAGAGGGGGGAATTTAACAGTATTTCACTACTTATCTGTGTCTTGGAGAAATTAGCAGTTTGCAGACTGCTAGTTGGAGAAGTGCACCTCAGCATGCAGTCAGTTTTCCATCTGAATGATTTGTACACAACATAAAGGGCTCCTACTAACCCTGGTAGTGGAGTGTCCTCTCCTGTGGCCTTGCATCACAGTACTAAAGCATCCATAAGAATCAAAGGGGTAAAAAGGAGTTCAGTTCATATGGGAATTTGTCTACTTAATGAACTATTTCTATAACCCAAAAGCATATCCTGTAGCAGTTTGAGTGCCGTTAGATTTTTCTGAAGGGACTTACACAACCATTTCTACAGTGCTGAATCTATAGCAGCCCCTAGATAAGTTTTCATTATTTGTCTCCTCAAAGAATTCCTCAGGCCCTTTTCTCCCTTTCTAAATGAGAAGCCAATGTGTGGAAATATGTGAGTAAACCTAATCTCAAACAGTTCAGCCTTGTGTTTATTACTGCTCCAGTAATAATCTTAAGAAATTTATCATCCACTCTTCAAGATTTCTGGGCACACTTTACAATGAAACTGTTCATATCCTTCATATCCTTTCAAGTTGTGTATTCATGTTGATTGCATTTTGTGTAGCATTGAGCAAATGGGTTTTTTCAGGATAATCTCTTTTTGCACCTTTATTCATTCTTGTATGGACTTATGTCTGAAACTTTTGGTTCAAGGTTCTGCTGCTTCTCACAGTTTGTTCTTTAGGAACTTCTTTAACCTTCACTATTTTTTTCTCTATTCTCTGTAGACAGAGGTCAAGAGAGGTAAATGGTGCTAGGGTTACACAGTGTATTAGGATAACTATATGGAACTTTAAATTTGTTATAAATAAGTTCTAAATTAGTCAGAACACTTTTTTGCACTAAGACTTGTGCATCTTGATCAGCTGATTACTAAATATAATTTTGTCATAAAGGATCAGATGCACCAAAACATCTCTCACTTTGCCACTTTCCTTCAGAATTGCATTCTAGAATGTAGCACAGAAGAGACCCCAGATATGATAAAAGTGCAGAAATATCTCTTTAATGACAGAGGAAAAGAAAATGCACAGAGGTGGGAGGGAAAATACATACTAGGATAAATAAAAAAATATTATCTTGGGAGTTATTGCATGTGAGAATTCAGTTTTACAGTACTGAAGGACTATAGTGTAATTGATATGCTGTTCACTGAACATTGTTGTAGTTACTGCATAGTCTGAATTCTCATGCTTGCTTAAGCATTACAATAACTTATTCATCATAATTACCAGCTTTAATCTGTACTTTGAAGGTATCTTTTTCAGTAATTAGCAACATTAGAACTTGAAACACTAACTCTGCCTTAACCTGGCAGATGCAGCATGTAAATACTGAGCAGCTAATAGGCAATAATCAAAGGAATAATTCAATGGAAATTCTTTCTGCAGAGGATGGAGCAACTTGGGTAGTAGATTATAAATATCTTTCAAGTACCTGTAAAAGACACAAGAATAGATTCTCTCTAGTATAGAAAAAAATAAATCCAAGTTCATCAAGGCTAAAAAGGCAGCTAGGTGTTTTAATTCAGATCCTTTCTAGAAAGTCTGGAAACTAGAAAGGTTCTCCATAGAATAACCTTACTCAAAGGGCCTATGCACGACCATAAGCATGCATATACTTTATATAAGGATTTATTTAAGTTCTTATCAGTTTAAAAATTCAGCCTTTTTTCATCAATAATAAATATTTGTATGACCAGATGACATCTCTCTTCTGTCTCGGTTTCATTCTTATTTCATTGTGAAACTCAGAAGAGGTTTGCAGTAGTTCCAGTTAGTGGTTCTTTCTTCAGCTTCGTGGTTCATTTTGATGAACCAAAGTAGTTTGATGAGCCATTACTCAGACTTTTTTTTCATACAGTAAAGAACCTCCTCTTGTGCCTTTTAGACAAAAGCAAAGAGTATTTCTCAATCCTTTTCATACCATTTAATTACTGCTAAAATTAAATCTAAGGCTGTGGTTCTAAACATATACAGGTGACAGATAAATGGGTCTTTTTCTTATACTGTCAGACTCTTTTTTTTCTTTTTGTGTGAGACAAAAGATTTGAAACTTGGGAACTGATCAGCAACTCAGCAGCTTGTCAAAAAAATAACTCCTGGCTTTGGTAGAGGTTGCAGACCAGATGAAGGATCATTAAAAAATATATATATATCTATTTTTGTTCCTATACTGCTTGAAAGAAGTTGTTTGTACATTCAGCTTCATTGTGTCCTGCATTCAGTTTAAATATTGTTTAAGCAATATTGTAAGCATAGGGCTTTTCTTGGGGGGAAACAATTTGTTTTTAAAAACAGCAAAAATTACAAACTGCATGTTTATATATAGCCTACTAATCACCCAATCACCCACAAAAATTACTAATCAAATGTGTGCTGCCTGAGTTATTTTGATATCTATTTTAAGCCTGTTACTTTCAACAAGAAAACAAGGTTAGAAGGAAGCAGCTTTCTATTGTTTCAGGTGCTACTCAATAGCAAGCAGCTACAAAAGAAGATAAAAAGGCGGGGAGTAGCTGTGCCATCCCCTAGGGGTGATATCATACTGATAGGAGTATTATACTTAAAGATATTATACCAATAAACTGAGGTATTAAACATAGTCAATTTGGATGTACTACTTTGTTGGGTTCTGCTCAGTGGGGAGACTTGCATTCCTTTCTTTGTTCATTGCTACCCACCTCGTATGCTGAATATCTTTAGCCATTGGCTTCCTTTAGATGTGCACATTCTTCCCATGGCAGACCAAAATATCTGCTTTATTGGCCCTGAAGGTGAGACCTGCATGAAGAACAAAGGTCTGTCCTTAGCTCACTTAAAACCAGTTCTCTTTATAGAGCAATGCTCCAGAATACTTTAGGGAAATACTGGCTTGAATCAATTCATTTTGATCTGTATTTTATACCTGTTTAAAGAGATTGATTGCTGTGCAGAGGTCAGTCTTGGGTACAAAAAAATAAAAAATGTCATATCTTACAATCAATCTTCAGTATTTGAAGAACTGAATGTTCACCAACTAAACCGCAACTAAAAGAAAACTGTATAGCACCTATGAGTCTTTAACAGATGTTGTGAAATCCAGTGTGAACTTGTAGGTTATTCTTCATAGTGTAGCTGAAAGAAATTACAATGTCAAAATATTAATAGATAAGCTTCTCTCAGGTGTTGAATGTCAGCATATTAGGCAGTTTAATTTTTATTGCAAAGACTTACTGTAAGATAGCTGAAAGAAGGCTACTGGATGGTGTGCTGTGAACATCACAGATTTTAGGAGAGGTGACTTTAACAAATGAAGTAATTATACACTGAATCAAATATTACCAATATAAGATTATCCTAGTTCAGACTGTATGATGAATATATGGTTGAGAGTGTATGATATAGAGGTAGGAGCCATGTGACTTTTAGCTTTTTATGTTTTCATTCAGTTAGAAAAACTAACTTTCAGCTACTGACTATATGCATATATATATCCAACTATGCTTTCAATTAAACTTCAGTCTTAACATGTTTTCAACACTCAGATATTGCTTAATGAAGAGGCAGGGAAAATATTGGATCAGAAAGACTTTATATACTTTGCAGGGGTTTAGTCTTAAATACATTAAAATGAGTAGCTGAAAATTCAGAAGGATACCTTAAGGCTTATTTTCTTTTCAGCAGAAATTTGTTCCTTACTTTCCCATCATTTTTTTCCCCCCGAGAATCAGGATAGGGAACACCTCCACTGCACAGAATCTGTGGTAGTGTCAGCACTTCTTTTTTCTAGAAGCTCATGTGGAAATAAGGTACCAGGTGATGCTGGGGGGCTTATCCCTTTACAGCTAAGGAATGCACTGATTCTGGCGCATAGAATATTATTTTCTGTTTTCTTTATATTTTTATCCTTTTTGGTTTACCTTCTCCGTGACATCTTTGCTCAGATTATGCAGATGAGCATATTGGTGTTTTGGGAATAGGAATCTTTCAGATCTGTCTTTACAGTTGGAAGTGAATGTGAGGAAAAATGTAGCCAAAAAGTAGTGTGGCTGGGGAGAAAAAGTATTGAATTAGTAGACAATTAGGTAGAAAGAGAAATAAAATGGTTAATTTTGTCATTTAATAACTTAAAGCCTTTTTCAGATGGATAGAGCCTTAATTCTCTTAATTCTCAGCTGGATAGAGCTAGTTTTTAGGTGTTTATATCCTGTAATTGCCTGTTGATTTCATGAAGATGTCTTGAATATATATTGGAGTCTGGTTTTTAAGGTGATAAAAATAATTTACTCCCATTAAAGGCAATAGGAGCTGTAGCTGCCTGTTATATCTGAATAATCAGGCATATAATTCTTTTATAGCCACAGATTTCTTTCAGATTTTTTTTTTTTTAAAAAAAGAGCACTTTTAGGGTCCTATTGTTAGAGACTCACTTAGAAAGGAGATCTTACGTAGTGTAATCAAAGTGTGATTACAATATTAATAAACTGCTTCTCCAGGACACAGTTTACTTAGGCTCCTGAATAATTGGATTAAAAGTGTATCCAAACAACACAATATAGCTATAAGCTTGTTGCTTTATAGACAGTGAATGTAAACATTTTCAAGTGTTACAAGTTTTAGAATATTTGACTGTTTTTTTTTTTTTTTTTTAATTCAGTAGTCTTTTCCATCAACCACTACTGTGGATCTGGAGTTGAAATTTGCTGGTGATTTCAAGAATATTAGAAGTCCATGTTTTTGAGGAGGGTTTGAGTCAGTAGGCTCTCCCTTGCCCTAACTTGTCAAGATTCCGTAAGACTGAAGCTGCAGGATGTTACACTATCTGTGTATCTGTCCCACAGTAAATAAAGGAAGGTAGGCCAGCTGTAGAAAATGCAGAAAGGGGCAACTAAGGTCATTAAGACACCGAGGAGAGGAAATAATAATAATAATAATAATAATAATAATAATAATAATAATAATAATAATAATAATAATATACACAGCTTTAGAAGAAATGTTGTAGGAATTAGGATTTTCTATGCTAAGTATAAATATGATAACAACCTTCAAACCCTTCCTGCTGTTCACCAGGGATAAGACAAGTAGCAATAGAAGTAAATTACAGCCAAAGACATTAAGAAAAGAATGTTCTGACTGAACATAGTACATAACTGAAATGAGTTGTCTGGGGAGATGCTATAAAATCTCTGCTAATGGAATCTCTTAAAACCAAGTCAGATATGTCTGTTAGGAATGACTTTGGCATATTTGATTCTGCCTTGGATAGCCATTGGCTCTGAACTCTCTGTATAGTAGCAATATATATTTATGAACAAAATACAGAGAACTCTTAGCTGCACTGCAGACCTTTTAAAAGAATGACAGAAATATATAGCATGATCCTTGCTGCTCCAGATGGGCAGAGGGAGGGATTGAGAAATATCAGAGGGAGGTTTTTACTGCTGAAATGGCAAAGCTTATTTAAGAGTATTTTCCTTTCCCCAAATTCCACTAAATAAAATGAATTCTAAATACAGATTTTTAGCTAATTTGACGTAATGCTTCTTTTCTTAGTGACTTTAAAGGAGAATGTGACCATCTTTAAAGGTAGATGAAAAGAATGCTCATTGTAGAAATCTTTGTACTAGTGCAGTAATTTGGCATACTTTACTGCACTCTTTGGACACGGTTTACAAAATCATATTAGAAGAGCAGGTTAAATAGGTTACTAGTTTCATTTACACAATACTTGACATTCAGAAAGCTCTTCCAATTAGTCAATCACTTAAGACTTCTTGCACTGAGATGGATTCCTGTAAAATTAGTATTAGTTTTCAAGTATTAGCTAAGTATAATTCGGTTAAAAAATAATGAAATGGAATTACCGTATTAAATGAAATATGGCATGCACTTTTGCCAGTGTTGCAAATTTTCATTCTCTAATACCTGCCTCTGTGACTGTCAGGTTGCTTTAGGGCATGCAACATTTCAGTTGCTTGCCTCTCCTAATTGGAAATGTTCTGCTCGCTGCTATTGTCGTATACAACCACTGAGCAGAGCTTGGCTCTCTGGTTTACAGATGCCATTTCATAGTGGAGAATCATGGAAGCAAAGCCAGCATAGCAGCTTCCCACCATTGCCAGGCTCCAATACTAGCCCAGGCAGCACTCATGGTGGAAGAGAGGCCAACTCTCATTGTGCTCTTGGTAGTTGCCAAATAGCATCTAACAGCATCTGGTGTCTGTGCATCAGGAACCACAGACCAGCAGCTGCCTCGTGTTTCCTGGGACCTGATTCTACACTTGTATGACTCCAGGTTCTATGTTTGCTTCCCTCTCTAACCCTGCAAAGACTCCGATTTAGGATATCCAAGTAACTTGCTCACATTGTGTAAATGCTCACAGTTCTTGCATTCTGCCTCTTTGGAAAAGAGCAGTGTTTTAGTTAAAGTACATTCATTTTCAATGGAATAGTAAAATAGAAATTCAAATCACCTGCTTTTTCTATAGGGCTATTTTCTACCATAAAAGGCTATTGTTGGTGATAATTTACATTTTAAGCATAGACTATTTCATAACCCACTTAAAATAGGCAAATAACTGCAAAATCAGAATGTTCTCAATGCTGCAGGTATTGAATTAATATTTTTGTCTCAGAGGGTTGTATCAGGACAATATTTAGCAGATTAAAATAATTTCTTTTTCTGCTCTGTTGCACATATTAAAGTACTTGCAGCATAGATATAGGTTTCTATATGAATTGCAAATGACCTTTTAAGACTTTAAGCTGTAGCTTATCAGTAATATACCTACTGAACCATATTTGCAAAACTTAATATTTTTGAGTATGTGTCATCTAGTTTTTAACTATTTGGTGATCTTTTAAAGTAATAGACCTACAAATCTGCATTTTAGAGTATTTCTTTTGCTCTGGGAAAAAAAAAAAAGGCTTATAAGCAAAACAAAGTAAAACCAAAGATGTTCACTAAACATTATTTTCAAGATCACTTGAAATATTTAATTCCAAAATAAATATTGTTAAGTTGTAAGCCAGTTTGGTAACTGTCTTACTAGCCTGACTGCTGGTGTATAGCAGAACAGAAAATGATACAGTACTGGTGTCCATCAAAAGGTATTAGCTAACTTGAGCTCACTCAGAAACTTTTACTGACAGAGTTTTATCTCCAGCTCAAACTCAAGCACATGGCCCTGAGTTTAGTTAACATCTAGAGGGAGGCTTGTGGAGTGGAAAACATTATTTTTTCCCTTTCCAGACTCACTAGGGTCTGAGCCTAAACAATGTATAACTGAAGGGTTATTCAGCTTTCAGATGGATGTTGCTCATACAGAATTGTAAATGATTTTCTGTCACTGAGGAATTAAAACAACACAAAATATACACCCAAACTCAGTTTGCCAACTTTTTCCTAATTTTGTCTTCTGTGCATTGCTAAATAAGATACTCCTGCCTAAAATGACTGAGGCATTGATTAGGTCATAACAGTTGTGGTAGACTCCACATGAAGGACCTCAGTACCTTGCCCCTTTGTGCTGCTGTTGACATGGGGAAGGACAGGCACTTACTAACATGTTTCAAGTTGATTTCAACTATCTAATAATAGGATGCTCAATAACAGGATAAATTATACCTTATAAGAATATAAATGCAGGCATTATAATATGCAGGCATATACCATCATTATTAATGATGGTATAAAATCTTTTTTATGTTTTCATTAGATTTTCCTCTGAGTAGCAAGTTTTTATTTGTGTACTTAAGCTTCTTCCTGAAAAACTTATGAGGATTAGCACTGAGAACCTCTGTGAGCCCCTCAGTGAAGCACTTACTCTGGAAAGCATTCTAAAAACTAGAAAAAAGCTTCCTTGTTTATTTAGTAGCAAGATGCTCCTGGCCTTATTTAAGGGCTAGTCATAGTTTATGGGCATATTTATGATGATGTTGGGTATACCTTAGCTCTGGTTAGCTTTCATGATTGAGGAGTTTCAATATCATTTGAAAGAGATGAAGAAGAAAAAAAACTTTCTCCTCGGGTTCTAGAAATCATCATTGTCTGCAGCAAGAAGCCATCAAGGCCTTGTGCAGCACAGAGGACAATGTCTATTAATGAGCTGGCTTGCATGGAAAAGGATCCTGCAACATTAGAAAAAATCCTTCCAAATATTCAGTAAATAACTACTCCTGATTTAATGAATTTATCTTCCATGTCTTCCAGTTGCAGTATAGCTCTTCATTTTAGATTGTATTAAAAAAAAAAAAAAGAAAAAAAGAAAACATATTTATAAGATATAAAAAGATGATGCATGTGGAATGAAAAATAACTCATTCAGTGAGTACCTATAGCATTTACTGGGATAGACAAAAGAGAAATTGAGTTCAAATTTCTGTAACCCTAGTCCATTCCCTAATCACCTTTCTGCCAAATAAAAAATATTAGAATTCAAATTACCACCAGTACAAATAAAGTGGGCCCTGTAATCATCTTGCAGAAAGCAGGAAGAATGCTAAGGCTATGATATTCTGCTTTTGCCATCCAAGTATGATATTCTAGTTGAATTGATCACATCGGGGTGTTGAATATCAAGTATCTCACTAATACATGACTTATCCAGCTTTTTAAATTTCCAAATGAAAGTTTAGTACCTTTATGTCAGCTTGTACTACTTAGCATATTTATGTAGAGTGTGTTTGTCTTTTAGAAATGGTGGGAAATAAAGCTTGTCTGAAAAGAGAATTAAAAAAAAGGCTCTGATCCTTAACTTCCAAAAATAGTGTCAGTGCAAAAGACACTGCATGGTCTATAAGCAATGGAGAAAATGATTGCTGTAAATCTCACCATGTGCTGAATTAATATTAGTTGGGTCTATTGGGGCTTCCTCCCACATTTTTTTTCCCTGACATAGAGACAAAGCTGATTTTCTGCTTTTATTTTTGCATTTTTAAAATATTATATAGAAGCAACCCTCTAACACTTTTATCATATTCTGTTTACTTTTACTAAGGGGGTAATGAGGACTTCTCATCCAATAGTTTTTGTAACAGCATAATTTTCCAGTTTGCTGCTGCTTAATGATGTCTTACTTTGCTTTGACACTGGGCAAAAATTCTGTGGTTCCTGCCATAAAAACTAGAACTTAGAACAAAATAGGACTTTTGTTTTCATTTGCCTTATATTCTTAGTCAGTGCTTCTGTTGTCACATTTTCATTGTCATTTGAACTTTCTATAGCAGTATCCTGTGTCTGTGGGCATTTTAGCAAGCTTCCTTATGTGTGCTAATTAGCTTCATTTTCTTTCTTGGTATAGATATGAATCAGTTTTGAAACTCATGTAAAACTTACCTGGAGAATACTTCCTTTTAAAATAATAGCAAAGTTCTGAAGAGTGAATTTATTTTAAAAATCAAAGAAATTGAAGACAGACAAGCTCTTTCAGATTATCTTGTGAATTCCCACTATTTCGTAGGACTACTATGTTTTTTAACTGAACATGCTGTTGAGAGTGGCACTTAGTGTGGTCTTTCTCAGAAAGGCAATTCCCTTGTATCTATAGTATTGTGATTCATCAGGTCTGCATTTGTTAAAATTCAAGGCAAGATTTTTTTCATATATATGAATATGAAGTGTTTCTACAAGACACTTTAGAAAAACACTGTTTTAGGCCTTCTTGTGATCACTTTTGTGCATCGAGTATCTGACTAGTCTGCCTAAATTAACCACAAAGGCTTTCCCTACTTCCTTTGCACTTCATCCTCTTAAGGGGTATCTTCGTCTTTATTCACAACTTGCCTCCTTGCCCCTTGAAGCACTAACCTTGTGAGAAAGTTGCTGTTCCTATTTTCTGGGCACTGGAGAGGAAAAAATCTCCATATTTTTATTTCATCTTGGTCAGCCTATTTTTTTCAGGTTTTGCATTTAAAAGAGACTACCTTCTTGGGAGTAGTTAAGAGCTATCACATATGGCAGTCAACCCTGCTTTTCCTGTTATAGAAATGGGGAGAGAGAGGTAGGCTTTGTCTAGTGGGAAAATGCACTAGCATTTAAAAATTAAAGTAGCATTCTTCGAAGTGAAGAATATAGTACATTAAATAGTAGTGCAGAAACTTAAGGGCTTGAATTCAGATAGACCAATAGCTTGGAAGTTATCCTTTATGAACAGCTAAATGCAGACATTTTATTGCTTTATGGTAGTCTGTATATATAGAACACTTAAATTTATGCAAGACCAATTATAACAAGGACTTGAAAATTAAATTTTAATTGAAATCTGGTAACATCTCTGTTAATGTGAAGGAAAGTCATACACTCACATATACAAAAACAAAACAACAAAACACTCACATATACAAAAACAAAACAACAACAATAGACCCAAAACAACAACCTTTAAAGGCCCATTAAAATCAAATTAAGTCCTCAGAATAGGTAGTATGGACCATCCTCTTTTGAGGATGAATTTGTTTTTGATGATTATTGGTTTTTAGCACAGCAACTTGTTGTAACGTTTGCAATGAATTGTGAACTGAAAGTCTCAAAAACGGGAGGTAAAGGAGAAGTGCATTTTTTGAAAAGATTAATTTTCATTACTGATGCTTTATTAGTTACATGTATTATATGCATTGTTGAATCATAGAATCACAGAATGCTTAGGGTTGGAAGGTCATCTTGTCCAACCCCCCTGCATACGCAGGGTCACCTAGAGCACGTGGCACAGGACTGCATCCAAGCGGGTTTTGAAGATCTCCAGAGAAGGAGACTCCACAACCTCTCTGGGCAGCCTGTTCCAGTGCTCTGTCACCCTCACTGGTAAGAAATTTTTCCTTAAGATCTTGTGGAACTTTTGGTGTTTCAGTTTGTGGCCATTACCTCTAGTCCTATCGGTGGCCGCCACTGAAAAGAGGCCAGCACCTTCGTCCTCGCTCCCTCCCTTGAGGTACTTGTAGACACTAATTAGATCCCTTCTCATCCTTCTCTTCTCCAGGCTGAACAGGCCCAGCTCCCTCAGCCTCTCCTCATAGGGCAAGTGTTCCAGGCCCCTGATCATCCTCGTAGCCCTGCGCTGGACTCTCTCCAGAAGCTCCACATCCCTCTTGTACTGTGGAGCCCAGAACTGGACACAGTACTCCAGATGCGGCCTCACCAGGACTGAGTAGAGGGGCAGGATCACCTCCCTCGACCTGCTGGAGACGCTCTTCTTAATGCAGCCCAGGATTCCATTGGCCTTCTTGGCCATGAGGGCACACTGCTGCCTCATGGTCAACTTGTCGTCCACCATGACACCCAGGTCCCTCTCTGCAGATCTGCTCTCCACAAGGTCGGTCCCCAGCCTGTACTGGTGTCTGGGGTTATTCCTCCCCAGGTGCAGGACCTTGCACTTGGCCTTGTTCAATTTCACGAGGTTTTTCACCGCCCAGTTGTCCAGTCTGTCCAGGTCCCTCTGGATGGCAGCGCAGCCTTCTGGGTATCAGCTACTCCTCCCAGTTTTGTGTCATCAGCAAACTTGCTGAGGGAGCACTCTGTGCCTCCATCCAGGTCATTGATGAGTAAATTGAACAGGACTGGACCGAGGACTGACCCCTGGGGGACACAGCTAGCTACAGGCCTCCAACTAGACTCTGCACCGCTGATCACCACTCTCTGAGCTCTGCCATCCAGCTAGTTCCTAATCCACCTGACTGTGCACTCATCTATCCCACACTTCTGGAGCTTGCTCGGGAGGATGTTGTGAGGGACAGTGTCAAAAGCCTTGGTGAAGTCGAGATAGACGACATCCACCGCTCTCCCCTCATCTATCCAGCTGGCCATTTCATCATAGAAGGCTATCAGGTTAGTCAAGCATGATTTCCCCTTGGTGAATCCATGCTGACTACTCTTGAGCACCTTCTTGTCCTCCATGTGCCTGGAGACAATGGCCAGTATGAGCCGTTCCATCGCCTTTCCGGGGACAGAGGTGAGGCTCACTGGCCTGTAGTTGCCTGGGTCCTCCTTCTTGCCTTTTTTGAAGACTGGCGTGACATTGGCTTTCTTATGAGAAAGATTGAGAGAGATTGGGTTATATATTTGCCTATTTTATTAAAATGCTGCAAAAAAAAAAAAGAATATTTTAAGCAGATATCTTGTAAGAACAAGCTAAATATGCTAGTATTTTAGAAATCAGATGAAACTGTACCTTTTCCATGTCTGTCTACAAAATCCCATTAGGCTAATAGCACACTTTAATTTTGTACAACACTATACATGTTTCATAGAACATTTTGAAAAATCTGTAAGCCTCAAAACAGCCTTGTTGAAGTGATTTTTTTTCTCTAGATGAGGAAAACAGATGAGGAAACAGAAGCATAGACAGTTTACAAAAATAGGCACTACGTTTGTATGCCTTAAAAATGACATTTAAAAAATAACACTTTTTGAAAACAGAAGTAGCTTATCCACGGTAGTGAAGAAATTCATTGCAAAATCACAAACAGCAATCATATAACTTGTCCAGTATTCATCAAGATTTACCTCATCTTCATCATTGTGCTATATAAAAACAGTCATCCTTATTCTTCTTTAGGAGAAAATATCTTTATGTTCAGGCATCTGAAAATTATTTGTCTACCTTATGTTTTTTTTTGACCTATAGAGAATGACCTTTGTGTTATGTTTGTTTTGGTGCTTTTCCCCAGAAATAGAAAAATATTAATGTGATGACAACTGATACATTTCTATTTGATCCTCTCTACTGTGCTTTTGGCTGGTTACTGGAAAGTATTCTTATTGTGTTTCTTTGTTCTCTAAACTACCTATATCTTTTTGATTTCTCTTCGGAGAGCAGTTTTTCTATGTACTAAGTCATTCTAATAATCTAATTCTGGACTGCCTACATGCTTCTGAAACATACTTTAAATTGGAACATGTAGAAGAACATTTTGCGTGAGGAAAAGTCACTAATTTACATTGTGATATCATTTTTTTCCCCTCTCTGATCTGTAAAGATCATTACACCTTGTTTTGACTGCTGTGTTGCTTTTTTTTACACACTTTTTTTTTTTTACACACGCTTTTTTTTACTGTGTATTGCCTGGACAGCAGGGTAATATTAGTTTCAATTAGTTTCTATTACAAAATCATGCTCAACTTAATATTTCTTTTAGATATTCCTTTAGCCAGTGTTTACCTTGTGTGATTTTTTTGTTGATGTTTTTTCCTCTCTTCAGAATGATATGGACTAAAGAATGTGGTTTTCTACAATTCTTTGCTAAAACCTAGTACCTCTGTAGATTCTGATTTTGTAATTAGTGTTGTATGCAAGGAAATAATGGAGCAAACTTAGGGGAAGTGATTCTGGATTATTACTATGCATACACTTAATATTTTGCTTTGAATTTCATTGAGCTTAGATACCTAATGACTATGAGATGAATTGTGTCCTGTAATAGTGTTTTTAAAGGATGTCCATGTTAAAAATTCTTTCATACACCAGTGAATAAGCCTGACGCATAGCAGTCAAAAGAGGAAAGGTGCAAAGCTTTCTTATACCCTCCACTTGTCGAAACTTTTAACACTAGTTGGCGGCCCAAACGTATACTTTATATACGCTTCAAAACTAAAAAATAATTATCTTCTGCTCATGTCTTACAAAAGACGAATCAGTTTGTCCCTATATTAGCTACTTTGTTGCCAAACTTTGAAATGACTGCTTGCATCTCAACAGAACAACACAGTTACCAGAAAAGTAGATGCAATTGTAACTTCCATTTCATCATACAAGGCAAAGGACAAGGATGGAAGCAATATTTTCCAGCACCAAAACTGGTTATCCAAACTAAACAAGCTGCCCACAGTGCACTTACTGTCCCATTCAAGATAACAGCAAAGCTTTAGCTGTCATGATTTTAAAGTGAAGAACTTCCTTCAATTTTATGTGAATGTAGCTTTCATGAAATAAGAGCGAAAAGTACAAGTTTCCATATAGTAACATTTTTATGGAAAAACCCACATCTAAGCAAAATCTAGATTTTTCATTTCTTTTCCACTTTTGCCCAACTCCTTCAAGCTCTTCGTCTTACCCTGAAGCTGAAGACTTGCTCCTTAGGTCTTTCTTGCCCTTCTACTGTGATAACTGCTGAACCAGCTAGTTGTTTCATGTGTCCACCACTGAGAAACTTAATTAAAGAGTAATCCATATAGGAAGTTACTGAAGCATACTGATGTCTCAGTCTTGCCTCTGCTATCCTGCTGACAGTGTCTTGATAAAGATGTAATGAGGATTCTTCCATCTTCTACATATTCGCTGAAGAGAGGCCTGACACTATTGCCGTCACCATCCACAGAACATACAGCTATGAGGTGCCAAAACCACTGAAGATTTTGGCAACTCAAAGTAACATTTTTGCATATTTCCACTATGTTCACCACCATGACAGCTGCTCAGACAAATTTCCGAGTCATTTGTGCCATTAGTGCCCCATGTATTTCTATCCTTGTCTTTCCTTTCAAGAATAAAAAATACCAGCTGCTTCTTCTGGCCACCAGAGCTGCAGCAGCCTTCTTTTTTCATCACCTACGGACAACTGAAGCAACAAAATCTAGATTGAGGAATGGCTTCCATTTCAAAATCAAACCAGTAAAATGAGTATTGATCCAGCCCTCTCCAATGGGCAATATATTTTTCTACTTCACACTATATATTCATATAAATGTATGCTGTAATATTTCTGTAAAAAATAGAATGGATCAGCTAATGAGATTATTGTAGGTCCCAAACCAAAAAGTTCAAAAATGCTGAAAAAGACTGTTCTTTTTTATGCATGAACAAAATATATTTTCTTTATGCTATTCATTTTTTAACAGCTAAAGCTGTTGGTGGCATGATATCTTTGTACACTAAATAAACTGTAAAAAACATTGAGTCAGTTGCAAAAAAAAAAAATCAACATCAACTGTATAATTGGGCTTGACTATAGACATAAAGTTAATACTGTGACTCTAGACATAGCTGCTAGAGAGAGAAAAAGCAAACAGATATATGCCCATTCATTACTGTTTTTATTTTAATTCCTTCTTTAAACTCCCATGTGTGAGAAACTCTTGGGTTACCTGGCAGACAGCAAGGAGGGCAATGAGTTCATTTACCCTTTTTCACCTGAGAAGCCTCCTCACCCCTGGGTGGCTGGGGACCACCTTATTACAGTTGCTTGTCCTCCTAGTGGATTTTACCCTTTGACTTCCCACTGCAGAAATCCAGCTGTTTCACAATGGTCTTCTCATTCACTACTTGCTCACATGTCATTTTACTTGATAAGATCCTGACTCAGCTGCTAAGGAGGTGTTGCAGTGTCTACTGTAAGTATATTAATAATTACTTTAGAAATTATTTAATGCACTAAAAGAGACTAAGACAATAGCAATAGTGGTTCTAGTTGCTGGATAAACAGATGGCATTAATTCTTCTAATATGTTAGACTGGGGAGGCAGCAGGCAAAATTAGTAGTATGGTCTTCGTTTGAGTCAGCTGTTAACAGCAGTTAAAGTAGACAGATATGCTCTAGGATTTGCACAGCACCTACATATACAGCAGTAGGTATGAAAAATGTGTCTTTGAAAGAGTTTAGAGGCCAGTTACTAATTTTAGATGTCTGATATTCCTCCTACTCAAAAAGATAAAAAAGCCCACCCCCAGAAAAATCTTATGCATGCAAGCTGAGTAGCAGGTTTTCTGAAGCTTGCAATTCTGCTGGGAATAGAAACTGGCCCTGGAAGTAGCATGTTAGAAATTCAAGTTTCACTAAAACCTTCATCCGTAAATAAGCAAAATCTTGTCTACTTTCTTCATGTCTTATTTTCACAGCACTTCAGAGCTCTACTCTTGAAGCTAACTATACATGCCTTAGTTTCTAGTATTAGGGTATTGACCACTTGAAGGACCATTCTTTGCCAGATTTGAAGTTTTGCCTCTATTACACACGTGCTTCCAGAACTAGTTCATTTAGCCAAAAGCAGGGGGCTGAATGGTGTTGCTTTTACATTGTTGGTGTCAGGAGAGTGTACTTGTAACCCACAGAAGCAGCATACTTTCAGGGTTTCTGGAGTGATAGCTAATTATTTGAGCTTTCTATTGTATCATAAATCTATTCCATTTTGCCATCCATGTAAAATTAAAACAGTGCTAAATAGTACCTCTTCTGGCATGCAATGCTTGTTAGGATGCTGTGTGATTAAGAAGTGTACAAAAGAGTTTTCCTCATTGTTGGAGGCAAAGAAGGGCATATAATTTTTCAAGACAGATATTGAATGACATAAAAATGCAAAATTTTGAATTTAATTTATAGAAATCAATTTTGACTTAAACTATGCATCTTATGTCTGCTTTAGCAAATGCAAAATGGAAGTACTGTGATGGACTTGAATGGGCCTTCTGTCATTATTCAGAAATATTTTGTCATTTGTTTTTACTTTTTTAAGAGAAATCTTATTTTAAAATATAAAAAAATCTGTCCATACTGGAGTATAAGCATGAATCATAATTTCAGAGGTTACTTTCAGGTTATAGGCTGTGTATGCTACCACCAGGAAAGACCTCTCAAGAGCTGAAATTCTGATTCACAGGCATTAATGGCAGATTTCCACTAAATTAGTGTTGCATTGTCCCTGTAGGTCTGTTGATAAGCAAGCTGAGCAATTTCAAGTGCACATGGATAACAAATTTTATCAATTTAGATAAGGAGAAACTGAATTTCTGAGAAAATAACAAATGATGAAATTTCCCTTCCTAGCTAAATGAATGTTGTAGTTAGTATTTAATAAACTTAACATTTTAGAAATGAAAGAATGAAGGAAAAAGACAACCACAACCTGGGCTGCAGGGATAAAGTTATTTCTGGATACAGACTGCAGGTAAAACTATGGCTGGGCAGAGAGGATGGCTGAGATGCACCTGAAACACAGGAGGAAGCTTAGTTTCTGTTTTTCGCGCATTCCGTGAAATTATTTTGCAGGGTGCAGCAAACATTTTGGGAGAAGTAATATTTACTTTACCTGTCTGTACTCTGTATAGTGCATTTAAGCAACTTTCTCTAGTTCTCACTGAACTCATCAGTTATTGGTTTGGAGATGAAGAAAAAAAAAAGAGAACTGAATTTGCACAGGTCTTGCTGAGTTTTTCACTTTGCTGGTAAGGTTGTGGGCCGGTTAGCTTAGAAAGCTCTATGGATTTAGACCTAATAGAGATGTGTTTGGGTTGCCCTAAGTTGAAGGGAACAATAAAAGCTAAAGAGCTGCCTGCCAGGATATATAAACATTTAGATGCCAAGGTAAGACACAGGGCTGGTTCCTAGGAGTAAACTGCAGGCTTTCTAGGGTGACTCCTTTACTCCCACAAAGAATCTATTAAAATTCAAAGGGTATAAGACAGTATGAGTAAGCATTTTTGCTATTTATTAATAAGCTTAGGAGTTTCTGGCTCTACATTTAATCCTGCATAGGCTTGTTTTGCATTTGCTGTTGTTTCTCTGGCTGAGGACTCCCAATTTGCTGCAGGTAGAGGGTCAGCAATTTGCATAGACTGCAGTTACTGTGATAACCTAGGTTTTGAGATATCACAGTGAGGATCATTTTAAAAATACCAATAACTTAAGTTAAACAAGGAACTGAGAAAAGGAGTCTAACTGAACATACTTGCCCTAAAATGAAGAAAGAATGAATCAGAAAAAAAGATTTAATAGCTTCTTCAAAGATGTAGTGTGAATAAAAAGATCTATCTTTATCTGTCTTTTTTATCTTTCTTCTGTTTTTTTTTTTTTCTTTTATGACCTAAACTAACCACAGTGGCATTCTGTGGGGGCCAAGAGTTGTAAGCAGTTTTATGCAGGAGATGTTTTGAGAGGACAAGAGAAACTTGTTCTCAAATTTCCACCCCTCACATTTAATCTGCCACATAGAGCTTTGCAGCTTAGTGCAGAAAATTTCAGCTCCTTCCAGGCACTCCAAAACTTCTGTTGTATGGCTCTAATACACTCATTAACCATCATTTTTAAATAGGAAAATTAATCATTACTTCTTATCCAAATCAGTATACATACTAAGTTATTTGCTGTCTCTAATTATTTTCTATTCTTTGATATTTTGACTCATGAGCCTAAGAATGGGAAAAAGTCATTAACCTCGCAGGTAATGCTGGAACCAGCTGCCCTTTGATGAAACCTCACTACAATTTAGCTTTATGGCTCCACATAACGCAAATATGACTCCTCAATAGTCAATACAATACATCACTGAATACATCAAAAACTGTAGTTTTAGAATTAACATGGGAAATTATTCAGTTAGCATGAACAAGTAGAAAAGAAAAGCTAGAATGGATATTCTCCCTAACTCTGCTCATAACAGTACGAAAAAGCCTATGGATTTTTTTTTTTTTATTCTGAAAATCAAAGATCATTTTTAGTGGGGTCTTTCACCTCAGCTAAGTTTAAGAACTTCAAACAGATCCCTGACAAATTTATAATTTAAAAATGTCATTTTGGCTTTCTTAGTTTGGACAGAAGGTAACTTTATTTGAAGGCTACTGGAAAGAGGGAAGAAGTGTTTTTACTTCTCAGCCCTTACAGGAAACCCAAGTTTGAGCCATGACAAGCTGGCAGACAGGTATAAAATTTTTTCATTCGTTGATTGGATTTTATCAGGTAATCCACTGCCAAAAGACATAAGTTTTTGTGATGTCAGCAGAGAAAATACAGAGCATCTTTGTGGAAAGTCTGGGAGCAGCTGACCAGTTAGATTATGGCTAGTGGTGAAGAGAGATATCTATATTAGGCAGCACATGCACAGAATAAAATAATATTTTCCATAATGCTTTGGCCAAGAGTGTGCAATCATTAGCAGAGCTGTCAGTGAGCATAAGAAGTTAGCAAAAACTGTATTTGATATCCTTTTCTGCCCTTCTGAGAAAGGCTGGGGGATTTACTGCATATTTATTGTTGCTTAACAATGACGCAGTCATTTATTTTAAAAAAATATAGATAGTTTTGAGGTCTGGAATTTCCAAAAGAAAGAATGAGAGGGACCCAGAAATTGAGGGAGTGAATGTATTTCTGTAGAATATATCTGTCCTAAAAGCTTCCATCATCTTTGAAAAAGTCGAGCAACCCACTCAATGTATACATTATATGATATGCATTAAAGAGGATGTTCTGATTTTTTTCAAAACAAAAAAGCTATTTTTATCAAAGTTATTTAAAAGCTATTAGTAATGTATACAGAGCAGAATCAGAAGAAAAGAACCATTGCTTTTAATTATTTTGTTATTTATTTATACTATAACATATCCCCATCCAGACATGGAACAAGAGGATAAAAGTGATCTTGACACACTTAACTCATTTAGTAGATGGTCTAATTTATATATTGCAACCCTCATTTCCGCGTTCTTGTAGGATGTGCACTCTAATCAGTGCTGTATTGACTAAAAGATCCTTCGCATCTATTTGGACCAGATTGACTGCCATCCTTCAAATTTTTGCTGTTCTGCTCTTGCCAAGAAAGAAAGAGACAGTGAGAAAGGGAACCAACCCCATCACTTAGCTTAGCAGAATGAGAGATGAAGAATCTTATATGTGTACACTTAGCATTTACTGCATTTACTGTTAGCCCCTATACCTTGGGAGATACAACAACTCAGTGGTGCGTGAGTATCTAAGAGCCTCATAACACTACCTTGGCTGTGAATGTGAATCACAAACAGCACTGTAGTTGCTATCACTTGAAGAATGTAGGCTAGAAATTGTTTGTTTAGAAGGGTTCAAATGTCCAATACAATCTTGACACAGGTCTAAAGAAAACAAAAAAATACAAAAAGCATATATCCATTTGATAATAAAGTAATAACAGGTAAGCTATGAAGACCTAGGATAATGAAGGATGATAGTGCTGAAACTGTAGTTGAAAGTACAAGATTCTGCTGTGAAGTATATGATTTGTCCTCATAAAACTCTCATATCACCTGAAGTGCTGTTTGGTAGCAGCAGAATATAATGCTCCTGTACAGCCATTTTACTGACATAGAGCCCGGGGTTTAAGCTGCTGCAGCTTCTTCTTAGCCAAGCAGCTTAGTAACAAATGGCAGTCACTTCAAGTGCCTTATTGTAAAGAAAGTGAGTGCAGTTGATTAAGAAAGTCATGTGTTTCAAACCAAATGCTTGTGCAGAGCACAAGGGATCATCCGCCCCATTTCAGGGACTTAGACTGAAGTTGAGAACAGTCTTACTATGAATGTTGATTCGTTGATCTATTTTTAAAGTTTCTGTGAAATATTTTCCTTCAACAGACTTAGATGCTATCAACATTTCTTTTCACTCTATTCCTCATGGAGTCTCCTCTAAGAGGAAAATATTGTTTCCATCTGTTTTTGACAACTGATGAACCTAGCTTTCGTGAAGTTTCTTATTTCTGCACAGAACTTGAGGCAACAAACTACAACAATTCCTTTAGGTCTGAATTTCAACCTTAAGTATTCATGTGTAGATATTTACTCCTCTAGGATTCCAGGTGAAATAATTCTTATCAGTGAATGTCTTTTGATAGGAAAGACATTAGAATGTGCAGAATTTAATGTAAAGTAGTAATACTGATAGATGACAAGGATGAATTGGCAGAAAAGGACTTATGCACTGCAAAATATTTTTTTCAGGTCTGATGATGAATCTACTCTTTATAAGTACAATATATTACTATGCTTATAGTCTTTTCTAGTTTGTAAACAAACAAAAAAAAAGAAGACTTAGTGAATAAAAAAAAATCTGGTCAGAACTGTAGAGGGAAGATATCAAGGAAATGATTCTTCTTACTGTTATAATTGTGTAATATGCTGGTCTCTCAAAGTAGAATCACTTATCGCAAAACTTCATATAACAATCATCATATATCATCATATATGATATTGTTATGTCAAGAAGGAGTTCATTTTCCTTTATAATCAATAACAAGGGCAGCAGATCCTACAGGAATGCTAAATCCTGCTACAGGAGGAATTCTAAAACCAAATCACTTCCCTGTGAGTCATACAAGAAATGTGGCAAGTTTGAGCTTCTGCTTACTGATGACAGTACTTGGCTTTACCTACTACCCTCAAGGTATTTATCAGCATGTAACCTTAGTGACAGAAGAGATATTTAGAGAGACACTTTGCTAACTATTTGTTTAAATATAAACACCAACACTGTTCATTACAAAACAATTTATTTTCCTAAGTGTACCTAGTGTGAGATTAAGCAAGACATATCCAGTCACCTCAGGGACAAAGTTTTCAGAGGTGTTCTTTGAATTAAAAGCACATAAAATGAATTATCTGCATTGCTGGATCAAGGTTTTTCTGTTTTTTCTTTTCTGCAGGTTAATTCTTTCCTCCCTAGCATATGTTCAAGTAGATTTTATTGCCCATGAAAGCAAAGGACAGACAGTACAGGGTCCAGCTAACATAGCTTAGGGAAATGAGATGCATAATAAATGATGTGCATAATTCCCTACACATTTATGCTAGTGACAGGGAATCTCAGCTGCAAAAACTTGCAGCACCCCATCTGTTCCAGATCAAGTCCTTTTCTGCAGGTGGGAATCAGGAAAGTAAAAGGTCTTTACTTTTCAGTCCAATTCTGCCAAACTCTGTAGCTTTAAAGATATGGAACTAGAAAAGCATTTTAGGTTAAAAAATGAAGTTATGAAGTAGGAGACTAAGAAGAACTTGGGGTCCAAATTCTCCTCCAGACAGTGCACAGATCTGAATAAAATTGTCTCAAAATTTCTAGATCTGAGAAGTGGTTCTTATTGCAGGAATACTGCAACACAGTACTGCATGTTTATGTATGTGTGTACATTGTACAGTGGGAAAGACTGGGCCTTTGGCAAGTGAATCGAATTCAGACACTCAGAACTGAGCCACAGCTGGCATATCAAGACTGCTTTGGTGTCCAGCAAACAAGCGGCGAACAGTATTTCTTGTTACTCTACTCAGGGAAGCTCATTAAATTTTATTTGTCCTATTGTCCTATCCACAAGATTATATTCTAATTTTATTTTTTTTGTCTTCAAGGTGGTTTATCTACTTTCCAATACCTGAAGGTATTTGGTTTTGTCATGTTTTATGCTTTGGGTATAGGCTAGATTATAGGAGGATTCTTTTTGTTAAAGAGCTTGTGGCTCTCTTGTATGTCCTCAAAGATACTTGCTAGCTCCCTTTTAAGTGTCTTCTTGGAACATTATCTTTTTATCAAAGTGGAGTTTACGAGACATATCTGAACAGTTTGAGATTTCCTTAATTCCTGAACCCAATCTGGAGTACTTCTATGTCACACCAGAAAGTGCATTATAGACTCGCTTTTTTTTTTTTTTGGCAGGGTAAAGCGAGCACCAAACCACAGGAGTTTTTTTAATAGCACTATTAGATTTTTGTCATCTGCAGTTCTGCTAAATCCGATCTTAGGCTTTAGGTTTATACTTGGGTCAGGCTTTAACCTTGAGGCTTGAGTCAGGATTTAGGCTAGGATTAAACTGTAGGTTAGATTTAGGCCAAGGCTTTGGGTTTAAGATAGACTAGTCTTAGCCTTTAGGTTATGTTTAGGCTTGGCTTAGGCTTTTGGGTTTCTTGACCAGATATTGAAACAGAAGGTATCACTGATAAGTTTCTAATGACAGCTTATAGCCTAAGCATCTGTTTTTTATGAATTTTAGGAAATTTTATGAGAATAGAAAAGAATCTTTGATACTGAAAATTTGAAGAATAAACTGTGTGAAAAGGACTCTCAACTGCACCACTATCCCTCCATTTTTTTTTTATATCCCAAAGAATGGACTAAACGAATAGGAAAGAAAAAGTGCATATTAAAAGCCATGAAAGGTGTTAATGTGTTTTTAACCACACTAACAAGAATCTGCTTGCAGTTATCATTTTCAGCATTTAGAGTTCTAATATTATCCTCTGTTAAAATGCATTAGAGTTGTTTCTACAATTCTGCCTTTTCTCAAAGATATTTTGGGAGTTTTTGTAAAAGAGCCACAGGATGTCATTTTGCAGTTGTTTTTTATGGAAAAATAAAAGGCACTAATAGAAAATATACTGTATATGAAGACTCAGGAGAAAACTATCCCTACTCAGAATTAAAGGTGTCATATATTAAATTTGTAGAATCAGAAGCCAAACCTCTTTTAAGTACTAACGATACAATGGTTTTACAACTTTAGCTCAACTCAAAGCCTGTGTCAGAAATGGGCAAAGAATCCATCTATCATACACTGCAACACAGTGTTTAAACATAAACAATTGTTTCTTTTCCATTTGTCTCATTCACACCCCTCCTCCACATGAATAAAGCAGGAGTCCTAGGGAAAAAAAAAAGTCATCAAGCAAGAAAAAGCTGTCTGCCGAGCTGGATTAAAAATGACAAGCAAATCTCTTCAGGATTTGAGATCTTGTTGAATAATGAAAATCATGAACTAAAGTAAATCAGCACCAGTATGTAATGTATTCCTTGCCCCTGACAGGGCAAATTTTCTTTCGGACACCAGCGCTTAACAGCTGTTTTTCCTGGATAACAATGACTATCATGTATAAAACCATGCCCTACAGAGCATGCTTTTCACAGATGAGAATATTCAAAAATAAGAGAGTATAATCACTTCCTAAATGCAAGACAATAAAATATTTGGAAGCTTCTAACATAACAACATGGCATTAATTTTAATTTTAAAACTGAATGCATTTTTTTATTGCTTCATGAACATATTCTGAAAATAGATGAAATATCAGGTCTTTTTAAACAGCTTTTTCTGTATTTTTTCAGAATTACCTAAATATTATTTTCCTGGGAAAAAATAAAATGAGAAAACATGAGGTCCTGTCAGAGGAGGCTAAAAAAAAATTTGTGATATTAAAAAGATGGAAAGAATTGATGATAAACTTTCTAGACAACCTTAGCAAAAGGTGCTATTAAAACTTGCCTGATGCATTTGAAGAGAGGAAAATAAAGAAAATCCTTGAGTATGTTGTGTTTCACTGCTTGTACTGGACACTTACAACCGAGTGCTGCCTCAGCTGGTAGCAGTCTGCAAAAACTAATCTGACAACAGGGACGAAATGTAGTGTGCTCTGTACCTATTGCTGACTGCCCACAACACTTAAACCAATATTGTGGTGAGTTGGAGCTAAGAGATGGAGATTTGCTGAGAGATGATCCTGCTGTAGAATATGAACCAGCAGGCTTAGTAGTAGAAACACATACAAGTGGAGAGTATAGACAAGTTAAAAATTGGATGTAATGCCTCAATATAAGTCCTGGAAAGTAAAGCTATGCTTTTATAGGTGCCTGTTGTCAGAGTACTGACTTGCTGGATTATCTGCATAAGTATACTTACAGTAATAATGGACATTTGCTGTCTGTTGTATTTTCTTACTGACCTACCCCTTGATAAAAACTGAGTATCTAATCAGTCTTGATAATTTTGTGTTTCTCTTCTGGAAAATGGTTACTATTTCTATTTGTGTATTTTACCAACAGCCTGTTCTGACAATGCCTCTCTTGCCTCATTTTACTGTGAAATTCTCCTCTAAAAGTAGCCGTCTTTCAGATGATCAAATTCTTTTGAATTGATGGTGAATGGAACTGTGATTTGGAACAAATATTTTGCACTGTGCATTACTTTAATAGACACGTTGTTTTAAACCAAGACTGCACCATCTGTTCTGCTCTCTAATTACAGACACAAAAACATAATTTTATATAACATCTTATAAGTTAATTTAAATCCAGGTTTGTACTTTATACAGTAAATATGATGTGCATATAGTTTTTTGTTTGTATTTCAAAATTTAGAGAAATAATTTTCTGCTAACATAGGCAAGATTTTATGATCGCAAGAACTCCCATTTAATGTTTTTTTTAATAAAAACTCTTATTTTTGAAAATAACTCTGCTAAAACTAGAAATTCCCCAAATAGGTGTTCAGTTTTTTATTTGAATTTAGAATACCCTTCCAAGGTCCCTAACCTTAAAGAATCATAAGAGCTAGAAGATATTTTAGTAAAACTTTTGTTCTTTCTGAAAATCTTCAAAAGTGGCAGAAGAGAAATCACTGTAGAAAGAAGACTGCAATTTGCCTTTGAGTCTAGGTTTTATTTTTTGGAGATAGCTGCAAAGTTAAACTCACAGCAAAGGAGGACATGCCTTTTATGCAAAATGTAGAAAAAAAAAGACATAATGTCATTGAGTTGAAAAGCGGAAGAGGAAGAAAGATGAGGAAGGTTCATGTCAATGGGGTGAAGGAAGAGCAGTGTATTGTCACCACATTAACAGCCTCCCACACAGGAAAGGAGAGTGCTGGTACTCTACTATCTGCCATACTCCAGCTGCCTTTGTTAAATGGCAGTTGCTAATGGATCATTGTAAACTGGCAAATTAGGACTGTCATTTACATGCTACTGAAGTCCCGTCTCTGCGTGTTAGCATTTCCCTCACGCCGCCCATATGTCATCTATTATTTGTAAGTCTCCATGTCTACTTAAATGTAACTTCTTTTATTCTTATTTTTTATTTGCTCATACTTTCTATTATTATTCTTTAAATGCACATGCTAGTTCAGCAGTCTCCCAGTCCTCAGCAATGCCTGGAAGATAAGAGTCCAGAAGCACCTTAATTAACCTTTCATGTAAATCACGATTCCCAAATCACTCAGGTGATACAGTCATTGTATCTTTTAAATAAGCATCCATTATCTTTAGGGTACATACATATATACTATCCTTTACCTTTTTTTGGTGCATTGAATGAGTATAAACTTGGTTTGTCCTTATTTTTTTCAGTACGCACATTAAAAAAAAAAAAAAGACAAATTTTTCATACCTTGTGCTGTTATTATTTACAATAATTACAAATATCAATTACAGACCTGAGATTTGCTGTAACATAGGGATAATAGGCCTATTTTGACCTATCTAAAGTAGTCACCATAAGCTGAGTCCATAAGTATGTATAAAAAGGAATAAAATTCATAGTTCTGATTATGAGTATATAGAGAATGTATAAAAGGCTTGAATAAACACCCCCTGGTGAACTCCAAGAATGGCTAGAATAGAATTGCTCTATGGTTACAACCTCCCATCTCTTCAGCAGCAGCCAGCGTGAGGTAAGTGCAAGGGATGCTGTACTGGGCAAATCAGTGCATTTTGAAATGGACCAGGTAGTATGAGCTTGATGGCTCAAAAGGAAAAGTGAGAAGCTGAGAATATGAGCCTTTAATGCTCCTGCACAAATTAGCAAGCACTGGCAACACGAGCTTCTGGGGGAGGGAGGAGGGTTTTGTATAGTTAACCTGGGCTTTATAATTAGTTTGGGCAACCTCTCACTAACATGTACTACTCTGTTTCAAACTGGCTGGGGATAGACAGGTGTTACAATTCAAGTGAGTCTCTTGCAAGTATACTTAGTCTCACAAATAAATCCAGTAATTTTAGTCAGCTAACTTGGTGGCAGAGCTAGTAACAGAGTAGTTTTTAGCACATCATGGTTCTGTAAGATGCTGTTTTAGCAAGAATTGGATTTTAGTCATTGGAATATTGTGAATAACACTGGCCTCTTTTATTATATTTATAATAATGGGCCTGGTTTTGTCAGGGAGAGATAATTATACCATCTAGAAATGAGATAATCCTCAGTTCTTACAGATGAGGTTGTTTTATTGGAGTAGGTAGTTTAAGAGAAGCACGACAAATCCTTGTGCAATTAGAAACTCAAGATAGTTTTATGTTGTTTTGAGGTCCTATAGCCATCATTCCCCATATCCAAGCATAGCACAATACAAAGAGCTGAGAAAAAAAGGGAGCTGAGATATTGCAAGGATTAAAACTTCTCTCTCTCACTTTCTCTCTTGCTCACTCTTTTTCCATGATAGACAGGGCGGGTGTTTAGTTATCTGTGGTTGCTAGAATGAGTTGTAAGAAGAGCCAGGAGTAATTTAACAGGTGTTTTGTAAGAAATTTGATCATTTGAGAGGATTTATTTTACCCTCATATATTGCTAAACTAGGACAAACTATGCAGCTAGAAAAATGTCTTGGCAGGGATCTTAACAGTGGTTATATGAATGTCAAGGCAGGGAATAGAACAGAAGAGTAAGAAGCTAAAATGGAGGTGGGAGTGGGGAAGAACATGCAAAATTATAGAGAACTACCAAATAATGTTTAAAGGCTTGGAAAATGTTGCCAGTTCTCTAGGCAGACTGCAAATCAGAGATGAAATTATTTTTCTTTAAATGGAGTTTTCCTCTTCCAGTATTACAAATTTTAATTCTTGTAACTGACTAAAAAAAAAAAAAAACTGTCACTTCAAAAGCTAGAAATAGCATACTCAACATAAAGATATCCCTACAGACTTTATACACAATAAAAAGTGATACAGGAAAAAAACAACAACAACATCAAAAAAAAATATTGCATGTGTAGTTTCCTTTCTATTATAGACTTGTACTAGCACAGGATATATTTTTGCAGGTATTTTTAAAGATGTTGGTTTTTTATTCATATTTGAATGCACTTAAAATAGTATTTTTTATATTTTCTCCTGTTTAAAAAGTAAATATTCCAAATAAAGCATGCAAATATTGAATTCAGGAAGCATTTATAAGGCTGGGAATTGCAAAAGCTATATGTAACTTCAAACAATGCAATTAAATATCATCTCTAAGTAATCACACCTATGAACACAAGATCAGCTTGGCTGGAAATTTGTCTCTCTGAACTTACTTTTAAGAATAAATCTCATTGGTTAGTAGACTAATTTTGCTAAAACTTAAAAGAGGAACTAGCAAAAGCATACTTCTAAGAAACATATAGTACCTATCAGAATGGAGATTGCAATTTCTCTTGCAAGGCAGGTACTGAAGACCAGTAGTGGCTACATGCGTAGTGGTATTAAAGAGTAAATGCCTGTACCTGGTACTACACAAATCTGAGTGAGAGAAAGAACAAGTAAACCTTTCAATCTCCAGTGTTCGGAACTTTACACTGGCTTATCAAAATGACAGAAAATGAATAAATGTTGAAAACTCATTCACTTCTGCAGAAACAGTAGCAGGCACCTCAAATGTTCCAGACTCAAAAGGTGTTTTCATCTTGAGAAAGTTTGGGTGTCTGCAATGTCTGTGCTTTCCTTTAAGCGCCTATACTAGCATTGCGATCAAGAGATGCCAAGTCAATATAGCATGCTCTATGATGCTTTGCATTATGGTATTTCACAATGTAAATTCTCTTACTGATGTTTCAATCAGATATTATAACAACAGTGTGGACAACTAGCTTGGGTCTAAGCATTTAATGCTGTAAACACTAGGGTGGGATTGTGCTCCCAGGTAAGAAATCCGTTTATTTCTACCTGTTTCTTTTGGGTGCACACCCATTTATCCTCATCATTCCTCCCTTCACATTTTCCAGATGTGGAATAAGAAGAAACTTTCTTAATACAAATGCTGCCAAAGCCCAGTGTGATGCTATAAATCAGCACTTTCAGTAGAGATGGTTCCATCACAAAATTCCCAACTACAACTAGTAATCCCTGTGATTTTTTTGCAGCATGTCAACAAGCGAAGGCTTACATAATTTTATTTTGGCAGCAAACAATAGTGAGGAATTAAGTTCATAAAATTTTTACTTAATTGTGGATAAAACCCTGGCATACAATTGAGCTAAATTTCAGAAGCCAATTAAAGTGTTTACAGATTAGCAAACATCTATCTATCCAATTCACATCATCAGTATGCAGTTGGCAGTGGAAATACTGAGTAGAAATAAACAAATGCCTATAATTTACTGTTGTAGAAAGTTGTCATCTGCTTCCCTCTGCTAAGAGGTCTGTTAGGATTTCCTTTCTAAATTGTCATGCTTTAAAAAGTTTGTATTTTACCTCAAAATAATCCTGGTCAATCTTTCTGCAAACATTAGAGCTTTCCAGAGACAAAGATGTGATTAGAATGAGTCTTTTCACACTTGACCCAGATTTATGAATCAAAATAAACTTTTTTACGATCTGGTCTGATGAAATCTCTTTCTTCCTGATCTATAATGAGCAGCATTTAAAAGGTCCACTAAGCCTTTCTGTTCATAAAAGAGAAACAAGAAATCATTCAGGAATATTTATTATCAGTAAACTTAAAATCACTAATACGAAGGAACCTGTCCGGAAGAAACACTTGTTTTGCAATTAAACTGCTGTATTTGCTACCACTAAATGAAAACCTGAGAATATCCTAAAGTTCATAAAAGGCTATTTTTAAAGTTAGTTCAAACTAAATAAATCCTGGCAAATTATAATTATTATAACACTTAAAATTATAAAATTAAAAGTTATTTTAGGACAGAAAGCAATTACCAATGGAAAATTTCCCTACTGATCATACCATGGTGTTCAGCATTCAATCCTAGAGACAGAACATCAGTATATCAGAATATCTCTGATTTTCTCTGGAATGGCATATAGTCCTGGAGTTACATTCCCTGAAAACACAATTATAGCAAACTAATAAAAAGCAGACTGGTTTTGCTCATGTTTTGGGGAAAATATTTTTTGCTGTATATAAGAGATATTTTAATATAGTAACTCTAAAAGTTCATTTAAACTGTTAGACTCGAACCTGTTACACTGCATTCAAACATAAGAATAACCTCCAGCCTACACAGCACAAAGATCTCAGGTCTTGCTTCTTTAATGTAAAATAGTTATGCTTCCAAAATGCCATATAACCAAAGCCATGTAAGGATTCACAAGAAAATTTAGCTTACACTCATGTACCATATGCTGTTTATTGGTGGTCAGAGGGCATAGAGCAGCATAACATCAGTGGTTATGAAGTCTCTTCTGTGTAGAAAGAAGCAAATATTCTGTAGATCCATTTCTAAAGAAAATAGAGGGCATGGCTTCTCTTTTCTTGAATACAGATTTCTACAGGAGTGGCAAATAAACTCAGGGATGTGAAATGATAAGAGGCAATTTCATCTCCTCTTAATTTTTCTTTATACAAAGACTTCACAGATATGAGAGATATCTGTGTTGTTCTGGATATCCTGTCATCCCGCTTTAGCTATGTCTAAGATCTAATGCTAAAATAACACAAAATAACACCAAACAAAAAGATCACAATAAAACCTCTGAATTGGCAATGAAAAAGAAATATTAACCTAAACATGAATATCTGAAAATAAAAAGTACGAGATAGATAATTCAGGAGTTCAATACCTTTTGACTGAAAAGTAAGCTTTGAATCAATCAATCTACCTGATTTTTTTTTTCTCTTCCTCAAACCTTTAAATACACTTTTAAGGTTTTTATGTCAATGCAATAATCGAGGCTACACAACCCATAAGTGTTTCAATGCATTTTCTCAGGAGCACACACTGTTTGTTTTTTAATCTAATGTTTGCTGTCATTTAAAGTGCAAGACTGTTGAGATAAGGAATATATTACTTTACTCTTTCATTACAAGTAGAAAGTGCCTAATATACCACAGCTCATACCTCTGCAGAACTACTATATGGAATAACAAAAGAGATTTTATGCAGGAAATATTGAAAAAGGCTGTTTCATTTGCACTATCAACCAGTCAAAATTTGAAAACACCTCAAATGTTGCATAATAACAAAACCAGAAAATTTTTTAAGGAAAAGATAATTACAAGTGAAGTTCGATTTAATTTTTCTTATGTCTCCTTAAAATAAATGTTAGGAAATGTATACTTCCTGACTCTAGGATCTGATTTTCTTTTATCTCAGAACCATCTTTGTATGGTGGCTATGATGTAGCTATTAAGACCTGTTGACTTTAATTGTATCTCTGTCTTTCAAAAGATGTGTTGTTTTGAACGTAAGGAAAAAAATATTTCAGAAAGAAGGACTTATTTTAGCCAGGAATCCAGCCAACTGCAAAAACTCAGCACCTGCAAAAACTCAAAGCAATTTCAGGTCAGAAAAGATATAGTAGGACAGTTGCACACTCTAAAGTTTATTTGATATTCACTTGGAGGAAAGATAGCCTGACTTTTTTTTTTTTTTTTTTAATGGCTTTTCTATTTCATCTAATGGCATTTAGTGCAATCTGTAGGACTGATCTTTGGGAAAAGGCCAAGGATAGGGATCTACCCACACAGACATGCCCACTACAATGTTCTCCTTTTCCCTTAATTTGAATTCTTTAGCTCCCTGTCTTTAAAGGGAGAGATGACTTGCTTATATGCTGGTGTTAGGAATAGTTCCATAAAAAAAAGAAAAGGTAGCTTTTAAACTGCAAGCAAAAAGGCAAGAGGATTCAGACAGTAATCTTTCCATCAGGATGCAGTTCCTTCTTCTGAAAATTTTAAAATAAATTACAAGTGCTTTCTCATTCTTTGCATACTCCCAGATGATGCAACCACTATTTCAAGTCCTGCCTGGCATTTCCTGTTGAGGAGAGTAGAATACAGTTCATTTATGTGCTGTGCTGAAGGCTTTATATTAGGAGAGATATTTGAAGATACAACCAAATATTAGGATTTATCTCAATATCTACTTAAGTACTCATATAAAATACTTTCTCTGTGCTTGGGACTAGTATTATTATTATTAATCTATATTTTGTGCGGTTCTTATCTATCATATTCACCCACTGCCAATGTATGGGGATGACCACACTAAAGCATATTCACAAATGAAGGGCCTGAGAGTGGCTTTGTTTATAATCAGACGTAGGATTAAATATTATAATGTATTTAATTAATGAGCATGCAGGTGTTTAGAATATTTTTCTCCAGTTATCAGGATTATTTGAAACTCCAAACCAACAAAGCACTAACTACAAATTTAGAAATACCCTCATAAAACAGAACGTGGATAATAAAACACGGATACATGGACAATATACCCATGGTACCAAATGGGAATGTTGATGCACTGCATTTAAGAATGTGTGTATGCACTTTGGTTCATATTCTAATTTTGATTGTGTCCTAATCAAGAAAAGAGTGAAAAGCAACATCTGCTGAGTGACATTTCACAAGAGAGGGAAAAAAATTTGAAGTTGGATGCTCAGTACAAATGAAAAAGATCTACCCAGAACAACAAGCAAACACAAGACTAATTTACCAGTGGAAAAAAGCAACCTCTTTCCTCCATTCTAATCTCTTCAGATTCTTCACATTAATTTTCTAGATTATAAGAAAAACAAGTTATAATGCATTGCTGCTGCAAGCACAAAATTCAGTAAGATGACTAAGGAGTGCAATTTTGTTTTTCCCATTCTGTGTTAATAATAGTGAAAGGAATCAAATATCCCATTTTATGTCTAATTTTCAAGAGTCAGTTCCAATTATTATTACTTTGTCACTAGTGAGAATAACATCACTGGAAGGTGACACTTCTTTTGATTAGTCAACCTGGTTTCTAAAAATATCCACCCAGCATGTAATCAAGACTTCCTAGGGATGAAATCTATCACACGAAGTAAATGATCAATAAGATTAAAAAAAAAAAAAATGTTTGTGTCCTCATATTGCCAGGATTTTTCTTCAGCAAAATTAAATAAATAAACCATCTAGATTTAATGAATTATATTAAAAAATCCCGTGCTTGAAACTGAAAAATGCATGAGCTGCACAATCTGCTCCCAGTTTCATCTGCACTAAAAAAGAAAAACAGTAAATGATAAGTACTTAGAGGAAATATATACCAATTCAATAATGATTGATTAGCATGCGCAGATTCAAAATCTTCCTTTCTTAGACTCTGAAATCTTCTCTGTGCTTTTGCAAAAATAAAAGGTTTTAGCAGCCACAGAAGGAGAAACAAAACAGCTGGAGCTTGGCAAACAGTTAATTCCTGCATCTCCCCATGTCTGTCACCAGGTATCAAATGTGTGCAAGGGGGAGGTGAAGGACACCTTTCTCTGCCACTTCTCACCAAGCCGGCTTACCCATGAGTCTGGTGATACGCAGTCAAGGTTGACACCTTGATTTATCACTAATGCAATGAAATATGCACTGAAGTGTACAAATCTTCATGATGTCTTTCCTTAATGCACTGAATACTATGTCAGTCAGGGTTATTCTTCTGTTTCTATGTATGACTGGTCATCAGAGAGATAGCTATACTGAATGGAACAGCTATTGTAGCTAAGATCCAGAGTTAATGATACTAATGAGATGACTGGACAACTGACACCTCGCAGTGACTGCTTCCGACTACTTGAGTACTTGGGCAAAAACCAATGGACCTTCATTCATAATTCGAAGGTTGTCTTCACAGACAGAGATTATAGAGAATGGCAATCACTTCTTCAGCTGCCGTTAGCTTGGATACATTTTCTGAAATCAATGGTGATATAATTTACAACAGCAAAATACTTGTTCTTAGTTAATGTGAAATTGGATTGGATTGGATTTTGAAATGCAGGTTATCAGATCCTGTGAAAACAACACTTATTCTCCTCCCACCCTTTTCCAGGACACAAGCTGACTCTACTGAACCCCAACTAAGGATTTCCTCAAACCACTAAAATTGCATTTGTTTCATTACAATTATCTACCTAAGGAATTATATTAATCTAGAAGTTGTATAGCAGATATGAAAATAATCCACCTAGTCTTTTCATCTGCTTATGTATCAGTGATCCTTCACAAATTACATAGTGGTAGCTAGCTCATCCAAAACTAGGTGGAAAGAATAAAAATGATAGTGAATAAAATGTCTCTGCAAGATGATATACCTTTACTGCAATTATTACTGCAGATCTTTAGCTATTATATATTAATGAAATGCTTGAATTCAATGAAGTTCTGTCCTTCTTGCCTGTAGTGCTGCAGATACTAACAGCTGGCTGAAACAAAGTAAGTCAGGATAAGTCCACTTAGAGTTAACTATTTTGGAGTAGAGCTGATTTAATGGTTCCCAGGTTTCCCCATGTTTACCTCTCTATACCTGATCTTTCAGGAGCTCGAAGTAGAAGCATTTGTAGCAGCTTTACATACCCAAAAGAAGTTTCAGGACAGCCATATCAGTCCTGAGACATTGATTTACATAACAGCAAAGTTAATGTTGCACATGGCCTGGCTCAGCACAAACATGATCCTCCTTAATTGAACTATGCACTCTTGAACAACAAGAGTATGTGTCCCTATCTTGTCCACTTCATCTAAAGAGGTCAAAAAGTTTCTCCATCAGTGCTCAAAGCACTGCTAGTAGACTCAGCTAACAAGCAAACTGTCAAGGATTTTTGGATAGAGTGTCCAGCTCATCAAATATCCGTCAGTAATAAATGTGTGACTAAGTCAAGCCAAATTGAAAATAAAAAGTTTTTTAGAACATCCACTGTTTGCTAACCTGACCAGCATCATTATATCTCATCAACTGTACCCCTCAGTGGTCTAAAAACACAATAGAATGTATCTAGTCACAAGAAAGAACTTTAATAATATTTTCGCCATGCATTTTCCTTGCCTATTGCAAAGCAATAGAGAGAGGAATATTTTAAATACCGTTCTTTAATATTTGTGACTTGTTAAATCACAAATATAACATAAATACTTTCAATATTTTTAGAAGATATCACACACTCCCATGTTTAGATTGCGAAAGATCATCCATGGTTTTCATTTTGTATAGTGGTTGTATTTTCCCTGCATTAATTTACCTCTCTGACCCAAATAACTTGAATACGTGAGTCTAACATAAGCTCTCAGCCCACACTATAATGGCAGAATATCTGTATAGTGAGTATTGCTGATCAGAGCAGTGTCGAGTTAGAGACAATTTTCCCCATAGTGAAATTAAGCATGTACTTTTTACTGTACTTTCCAATAAATACATGTATTCTTTTATATGAGGTTAATGACCTCCTATAGCATGAAATAAGTATCTTTTTATTTTATTACAGTTGAATGCTAGCAAATAGGTGGTACTGTTATTTCTAATAATTAAACAGTTTCAAGTTTCACAGATAAGTCAAAGCTTTCACGTGGCAACAGTGGTAATGAAATATCTTAATATTATACAAAGCCCTAGATAGATTATGAAAATCATAAGATATTAATAACTCAAATCATATTAGTACTAAAGCTATCATCAGTCTGACAAGAAAACATTTCTTTTACTACTTTCACACCAGGAAAATTTAATTGAAATTGTTACTGATATGTGGATTCAAATCACATTAGTTATCAATTAGTTATATATGTAATGTGTATTTCCAAATCTAAGACAGATTTTTCCAGCTATTGTGGTGGCTAGGACATAATAACAGAGCCCAATGACTTGAGAATATATCACCCTTAAAAAGATGAAAAACAGAAGAGAATGCCATCATATGATATTCTTCACTGTTATGGTATTCACATTTGAAATCCAATCCTGTATAGATGCAAGGCTGTAGTTCTGTATAGTTTCCATAAGGACCAATTAGAAGGGCTCATTGTAGGCTACAATCTATTAGCAATATGTTAGATTAACCTTCTCCCCCTGCTGTCTCCCGAATCCTTAACAAGACCTACCATCTATTTGACAGGATGCCTCAAAATAGCTAGGAGTGCTTTACTCACCAAACAGAATGTAGTTGGCATTAACAGATGACAACAGCGATAGCTGGCAGAATAATTTTTAAATATTCTTATAGTATATGAAGTATAGCTTGTTTCATAGACATACTTTTTAGTCTGCCTTGGGCAGTTTATGAAAATATTCACAAAATCCTTCAAGACTTATGCATTATATCATAAATTATTATGTGCCCAAAAGCTTACATTAAAAGAACAATATTCATTATTTATCATTCACCTGCTTCACCTGCTATTTAAAGTGTTATAATCAGCCAGTCCCAGGATAAAAATAAGAGGTAGCAAATCTGCAGTTGATAATTTCAAACAACAAATGGTTGACGTGAGCTATTCAAAGACAACCTATAAACAAAGCAAATATTACATAATGCTAAATAGATGTAGATTATATAGATCCAAAATAATTTGAAAATCACTCTTCATATAACAGTATTAGTAAAAGTGCTCTTTCAAGTATTTCTTTTTTACTTTCAGCACTGTGGGTGATACTATAGGTAGATCATATTCATATGTTAATGGCAATCTGCATGTCCTGCTGGTTTGTGGAGAGAAAGAAATTCTATCCTCTATCACTTAGGCTATCAGCTCTCAAAGTGAAGCAAAGGGAGGCACTCCTGAGAAAAACTGCTGGGTATGAAAAATAGGATGGGACCAGGCCCAGGTGTGTTTTTGCACCACAGCTAGGGGCAGGGTACAAGGAATTTTGTAAAGGCTCCAGACAGAGAGGAAACAGAGACACGTGCCACAGAACATCTGTAGAAATTCCAGATTTATGGCTTCTCTGTTTGTGCTGTGACATGAAAAGTATATAAATATCAAAATTTCAGATACCCCTTGTGTTGTCTGACTTTTTTGGGTATTCAGTTTGGAAATATAGAAGATAGATATTCTGTAGTCTAAGTAATGAGTCTTCATTTCTTCAACCTGTAGAATATTCCTCTATTCCCTTAAATTCAGTTTGAGCCACAGATTAAAAAATACTCATTTTACAGACATCTCTGAAACTTGAATACTAGAGACATTTGCATTTTGTTTCAATCATTTTATATTTGACTGAAATAAAGCTTGAAGGATGTTTCTTCCAAAACTAATAGTGTCTAGAGCTAACTGCAAAAATCCTCCCATATTATTTCTCATGACAGATACGATTCTCATTTTTAGCTTCTTGTTGTTTCTTTTGTACCCTTAACACTTTTTTACAAAACCAATTCCATACTACATATATTCTTATGTTCCTAAACACATATTCACTCCACACACAAATTGTATTAGCTGGTCAATTTAATTAAAATTATTTATGTCCAGTCCCCTACCTAGTTCAGCATTCAAATTCAATTCCTGCATAGAGAGGATTCAAATAATTAGGAAGGGTCAGAGATAATATATTCTTTGCTTTCTCAAACAGGCACCAGGGAAACTATAGTACTGCTTTGGTGTTGTTATTGCATTTCTGAGCATTGAGTAGCTATTGGGAGATTAAAACTCCTCACAGGAGACCTGAAAAAGGTTTACATAGGAATGCATTCTGAGAAAATACTATCCAGAGGTTGCTAATAGACATATTTAGATATACTATAATATACTTTCATATAAAGGAAACACTTATAATACCTACTCTTTCTTTATTTTATTTTTCTGTCTGTTAGATCTGTGTTCCATAGATAAAGGAAAAGTTTGAAGGCTACTGGTCATGGTTTAGGTTGGAGTGTCTTGCTGAATAGCAATAGAAGTGTGTATCATGCAGCATGAGTTTCCAAGAATATGAGAAAAATAATATTTTCCCTTTTGTTTTGATGAAATCTCATAGATGTCTCACAAGAGGAAGCAAGAACACAGGATCATTGCACAAGCTTTAACATCTATGAATTTGTATAAGGACTCTATCTGCGTTAAGCATGGACTATGAAAAAAATCTTAGGAGAAAGTAAAAATTAGTTATTAGAATTATTATCTCAAATTAAGTACTTTATCAGGAATAGACTAAATTTACCAAATGATCTTGCAAGGCTGTTAATCCTCAGATCTGCCTTCAAAAATCAGTGTTTTTTAATTAACACTGTATACTGAGTCTATGTTGATTGTGAAAAGACTTGTAACCAAAAAAATTCATACGTATTTTATATATATGCATACCCTTATATATCAATATAAATTTATACACATATATTTATATGTATACATAGATATAAACTGAATTGCAAAAGAACAAAAGAAAATCTTTGAGACATGAAGCATTATATTATGTGTAAATACTGTTAAAATTTAACAACTGATCTGCTATCTTCTTTCCCCCTGTTCTTCTGGATATATAAAATGAGTGATACTGTTCTTTTTAATTAAGAATCTTGCCATGCTCTTTGGAAATTTCCAACTGAAATTTTGCCTGAGTCTCCAGGCATTTTGGTAAGATAAGGATACAGAAATCTAGACACTAAAAGCATCAACTCCTCTTTTTATCAGCTGTATAAGATTTCCTATTGCACTATTTCAAGAATAACAGACTCTTTTTGTCAATGAATAAAGTAAGATGAAGAATTAATTTCCACAGAATTTAATGAACAAAGCTGTCTTTAAATGCTCTGAGATGTATAGGAAGCAAAATCTGTAGTCTAGTTTTCCAGTCCTCTGCAAATCCCTATTTTCCTGCTTTTTTTCTTTTTCAGACAGTCAGTTGCAAGGCTCCCAGGGAACGGACTGGTAAAAGTACATGGCATTCATAAAGAAATATAATAAACCACATTATAATTATTATGAGTAAATATTATAAGTAAGTTTATTTACTATCTATTTAAATATCAATAAGTAAATAATAAGTAAATAAGTAAACTGGTTTGAGATAGTTTAGTAATTAGCTAATATCCTGGTCATTATTTTGTGACCTTGTTTGTCATTTTTACATCTCATTTTTTAGGATTAATATAACTAACACTATCAATATTATTATTAATTCATATATTTTTTTATTTGCTTAAATATAAGCTTTTGTAGAGGAAACTTTATTAGGAGTAACTAAGAGGAAATTTTACTTAATAAAGATGTCACAGCCTTTTAACCAAAAAAAAATCATTCAGAGTAGATCCTTAAAGACTTACAGCTTAGCAGAGCCTCTGATGGAAAAAAATACTGAGAAATGCTTTCAAAAACTCTGATTAGACACTGTATATTCATTTACTGTTATTTTTATATCTGTATAAGTTGGTACATAAAAGAGGATAGTTCTCTTACTGTAACTTCCACAGTCTGTAAGGTAGACATTTGAGAATGCCTCACTGTGACTGATCCCTTAAATACCTGATGTAATCCTAAAGGGTAATTTTAAAACTTCTCAAGTAAGATAGCTAGTGTGATTTATTTCCATAGGCTGCAATCAAGATCAGCAATCCACTCTTCTCCACATATGAAGAACAAAAACCTAATCTTACTCCAAGTGTTTGATTTGCCTGATTTGAGGGGAAGGTATTTACTAAAGTTAAAAGTTGCTAGATAAATATTATGCAAATAGTTTATATTATGAATCATATTATATAAAATATCGTGTCCTTAGATTCACTGATTTGCAGAAATTAACTCAACATTTATAGTGCGAATTTTCCCATCTTCCTCTTTAGCAATTTAAAATTTAGCTTGATAAGAAACAATAACAAAAAGAGACTTCTGTCATTAACTGATCTTTCTGTCTCCTGCATTAGCAGTCCCAGAGCATATAGTTATCCTAATATTCAACGGATGTGTAACAGATGCATCAGACTAACTGGGGGTGCAAAGGGACTGAGTTTTTGCTACAATACACTTTCATTCTGTAACCTCCCGCTGAGATTGACAGAAAATGGGTCAGGTCTGACAGCAGTGAACCCTAGGAAGTCCACTGACCAACAATTCCTTTCACACAAGGAGGTGTGTCTGTCAGATGACAAGTACTGCTTCTCCATCTCCACCTGGGACCCACAACTGAAAAGCTCTGCATGCCTGTCCTTGTCCCTTGAACTAGTTAGTTCTTTTAAAAAGTTCTTCTCACTACAGAAATATTCCTCAAATGTAAGTTCAAAGAACTGGATTTCCAAGAGAACTTTAAAGATCCCTCTGACTGTAGAGTAGTATAACAGTACCTCAGACACTTTTAAACTAACTGGCTTAGGTACTAGTAGTAGTCAGGTTATGGTGCTATAGAGCTCAGCACTATATTGCCGCAATTATCCTTAATGAGAACTAGGTGCATGCATTTTCATAAATCAAGAGATAAATGTCCCAATATTTTCAGTTTTCACATATGTTTTTGTAGATAAATATAAATATCATTAAGTTAATTTATCCATATAGTCTAATTTCCTTTGCTGCTTTTCTTGCTGAATATTTTTCCCAGAAATGTAACATACTAGATTCATACTAGATTCAAGGAATGATATTTCATCCCTACCAAACAAACAAACAAAAAGAAAAAAAAAAAGAAGAAGTGAAGTGAAGTGAAGATAAATGAAATTTCTGATATCCATAGATCAGCATAGTAAATAATGTGGCAAGAAATGTAGCTTCCATTCTAGCTGCTATGGATTAGTAAGTACCTCTGTCCTTTCAGAGGTACTCCAACATCATTGTTCTCTAATCTGTTTCTTCACGGTACAAAGTTTTCATTCTGTATCTTGTAGTATATAGCAAGTATCAATGCCATCTTTTCAGAAATTCAGACCACAGAGAGTTTGTACACAGCAACATCTGCCTGATGTAGAACTGAGTAGATCAATATAAGGTGTTTGTAAATTGATGTATAGATTTGTCTAAAATTACAAAGTAAAAATGTACAGACATTTCCAAGTCATGTACAATGTAGTGCCCTTGATGATAACTGAAAATCGAAGAACATGACCTGCAACAAGTACGGAAATGTCTTTGGTACAATTTCTTGTAAATAGATGGATTCTTGTAATCTCTGGATTGGAGGATATATAATTTGCTAGTACACTGTTTTACAATTATTGTAAAGAGCTGCAGAGAATAGAACAGCCCCAAACAAGAGATGAACTCACCAGAAATGTATATATGGAATGATCCAAGAAATGATCATTTCTAGAAAACTTGGTGAAATATTTCAGATGCTTACTAAAGTTCCTAAGGTCCAGGACTTCTAAGGAAAATTTCCAGGTTTTGGAAATATGTAAAGGTATTTGGAGTGTTGAACAAGACAAAAAATATCTAGATAAGAGCTGCCAGATCTACAGTGACTTTCTGCTGTGAAAGAATCAATATGTATGCCTGATACTACTGATATTATTAAAAATATATATTCATATGTTTCCTACTAACTGTTAAAAGTTATGATGTGTTTGCAAGGAAATGTCATGAGAGCTATATTTATTGGACAATACTGAGATACAAATGGCTGTTCCCAGAAACCTAAAACATTGTGATGCCTAAAACACGCTGTCAAAAATTACCCTTGCTATTTTCTTTGCAAGTTTACTATTTTGTAACATTCAGTTACTGAAGTTTAAACATTTTTGTTTTTAATCTTAACCTCTTTGTGAAATCTTTTTTCTGGTTGCCTCTTCTGTTTTTGTAGCAATTATTTCCCCCTACTCTTTACTTCATGCTGCAGTGTATTACATTTCCTCTTTTTATATGATAATAATAATTCTCTACTTCTCAAGGGTATTTTGAGGCTAAATTCATTAATATTTATGAGATGCTCAGACTGTAATAATAAGCAACACTGATGATGTATGTATGTATGTGTGTATATCTCTACAAAAGCACACATTCACACACATATCTAAATTGTTATATTTATTACTAACTGGTATATATATAACTATGACATGAATATATAAATACTTCTCATTTCCAGTGTGTTGTTTTTTCCCACCACTTGATTGAGTAGATATGTCTGTTATTTAGTTGGCCATACTATGTTCATTACTATGCTACATTGTCTAAGGCAATGCCTGTGCTGAAACATGGCATGCCTTGTCCCCCTAACTCCTGAGATATTCCTGTTGGTGTTGGCCAGAGCACATCATGGCTCTTCTCCGGCTTGACCACCTACACATGTTTTCCTCCCATGATCACAAAGGTGTGAGGTGCTGATGCATGTCTAAGGCTTGTTTCAGTATAGAAATGGCTGGACTATGTACTGAACCAAGGAGTTAGGAAGCACTCCAAGCCCATAAATTTTTATATAACTACACGTCTCAGGTGAGTTTGGGCTTGTTTTGCTAAGCATTATGCAAATATATGTCACAAGATGCAATCTAAACGCACTAAATACTTAGTGAAGCACAAACCAAGGATGTTGTCTGAATTTCTGATTTCTCCTTCATACACCTGACTCACTAGTTTTTTTGACAGTAAAATTCCTTGCCTATTAACACTGTACCTTCCCTGCATTTCAAGCATAGCTTTGAGTTTGGTTTCATAGTGCTCAGAGTTTCAAACATGTCCGAGGGTTTGGTGGGCAATCAGGGCATGCTCTAGCCCTCTATGACAGCTTAAGCATACACTCGTGTGTGCAGAAATGTGTACCTACCTGCAGTTTGGATGGTTGGGCACTGTTCATTATCTCATCCTCCCTGAAGTGCCACCATAATTTGGGAATTTAGGTCACTTTTAGACTCAGCCTCCTCTAAGCTTTCTAGATCTAGCTTAAATATTGATTTCTAGCCCCAATCTATGTATATCATGAGGAAGTAGAGCAAACAAGCATCTACTAAAACCTAGCTTTTGCTAGGATTTACAAAACAAATTTCCTCAGGCTATCATGGCTGCAGTTAGGAGATGGCACAGGGATATCCAGGATTTCCAATAAATTCCATGCTGCAAGTGGCATGCTCAGGGAGTTTAGTACTAATTAACTTGGCTTCAAATCCATAATTTCTCAGATAGACAGAGGGAGGGAAAAAAACCTCACATATCTCACCTTTATTTTCTCCGTACAAAGTAGTACATATGTGAATTTAGAATCTTGGTACTTGTTTAGAACTTCTTTGAGAGTAATTGTAATTCTACATTTTAAATAGAGAACTGTGGACATTTTAATCTGTTTTATAGCACTATAATTTATGATAATAGTTGAAAAGAACAGTCTGTATGGTAATATTGCCAGAAATATTTTAATTACATTTCAGAAATGTAACATTTCATATCTGTCATATGAAAAGTAGTATACTCAGAAATGCTTTTTCACAGTAAGAATTTCTTTTTCAATGATTTTGAAATGTAGACTGAAGGCAATTTATCTAGCAACTTGCTTTAAACATTGAGTATGATACATAGATGAATTCAACTATATAGGTCATTAGTGCAAAGAAAATTTTGAATATGCTAAAGAGATTTTGATACTAAAAATCTCTAGCACAAAATGTAGCCTATCTGTTAATAATTCAAAGGGCTTTGTGAATCAGATTATTGATTTTTGTGGCTCATCTGAGAGTCTACAATGCAGTCTAAATTTCCACTGCCACCAGGAGTTTATTTCTCTTGAGTTTCACAGCTGCTCAAATCATTCAGAGCTGGGAGACTCACTCAGACTCTGAAAGTTTTGTGGTACCCTCTAGAAGCTGAGATGAGAGAAGCTGCTGGGAGAGCATCAGAAATGACCTGTATGCTTTCTGGAGAAACATTCCATGGTAGTGTATATTAAACCTTGTTAAGGCTGAGGAGAAGAGAGTTCATCCCACAACAGCAGAAAAAGTATATTAATTTCTGTTTACAATCTTATTTCTTCAGTGCTGACTCGTTAATAGTTGGCAGTTCATTTGTAATCTTTGTGAGTGAACTGGTTACCTGTGTCTCTAGATAAAGAAATCCTCTCTTCCCATCACATGGGGCCTATTTCTGCCTCAGAGGACTCTTGGTCTCCCTTGACCTTTCCTTATGTTGATTTTATGTCAGCAAGTGACCTGATGCTCCTATTCTTTTAGAAGGCAACAATGTGAAACTGGTCTCATCCAGGGGGACTCTCCCTGTTTGAGGCTTCTGCTATATCTTTCATTAGAGTCACAGAAGATAAAAGCGAGAAAAGGGAAGTGACCTTCTTCTATTGCTTTGGCAATATCCCTGTCTACAAAGTGGATACTTCTGAAAAGCCCATTGAGATTTACAGATAAAAGCCTGTACATCATCACCAAAACAGTGTGAAATTTAACAAAGTGTCTCCTTTAGTAAGCATGAACATCTGTGCATGTGCTGGATCAGATGTGCATAGAAACTTGGTAGCTGTATGTTATTACTTAGTGGCTTGGTCTGTTTGTGAAGATTTTTAATGGGATTTTTAATTTAGCAGAGCCGTTTAGAATCAGAATTTTCTGCTCTAATCCATCAGACCTAGCTCATAGATTGATGGCCTAGCATCAGTGTGGGGTCTAACAGGCATTATGATATTGTGAAAACACACTTGCTACCAAAAAATTGAAGTACAAATTCAGGGATAAAAATTTCATAAGGTCCTCTGTAAGGAGCAGATTTATATTACACCTGAATTGCTAAATCCCAAGTTAGGATTTCTGTCACATTTTTTTTATGCCAGTAAGTGACTATGTTATTCAGAAAGAAACTTTAGACACTTAGAAAAGAGTTACTGACATTTAGGGTCATGCTAACCAAACTCTAGGCAGTAATAGATGGTTGAAACAGATAGGACAGTTTTGAATTCTGTACTACACTTTCAAGAAAGACCTTGAAAACAGTGAAGAAAAAAGAAAAGTTCTACTTTTATATAGTTCCAAGATGTGAGAAATAATGGTGTCTGCAGAAAAGGAAGACATTTTTCTGATTTGAAAAAAAATGATGAGTATTATCAAGTATTCATTTTTTTACTCATATTGAGTAAGGCATCCTTGCTGTGGCTCTTTTTAGTATTGCAAATTTAAGCTTAGCAAAAGTCTGGATGCTTTGAGCAAAAAGTTTGAGCAAAAGGCTGAGAAATAGTCAATGAGATGGGAGTAGAAAATTCACATCTTCAAAATATACAGTTGGAATTAAACATTTAAATTTATGTGAATGTCATTCTTTTAAATAAAATATTTTCATTTTGTCTAGAAGATATGGTGTGGAGGAGAAGAAATATTTTCATTCTTGAAACAAATGTAAGGTGCAAGAACAAAATCGTACCCTTATAATGTATACTTCAAAGAAAAATACCTTAGCTACTTATTAAAAATGCTAGGAGAACAAGTGCTGAAAAGTGCTTTCCTGGCTCAAGGAAAAGCCTGATACAATGTGCATTTCTATAGCAAGTATAATATTCCCTGATATTTAACCTGAGAAATTGCTCCTGCTTTTAGCAACCAATGTTGTACTGCTCTAGTTTTGGACATATACTGTCAGTGTTTTTTCGAACAGGCCAAAATTCAAGCTCTTCTACTATTATGACATATGTAGCCTTCTGACACAGTAAGCTATTGTAAAAGGTAGCATCTTCAACAGCAAAATTTCTTATTTATTACTCTGGCAGTTTTGCATGCTTTGGCAAAATTCATAACCACGCTCAGCCTCAACTATGGGTAGAGCTAATCTTATAATGCATTATCATGCCTGACAGACCTTTGTAATCTTTAATTAGAGTGAATATCAATTTACAGGTTACCCTTGTCTGGCCCTTAAGATCCTGTCTAATCATAACAGCTTTGCATTGTTTATTGACTATTAATTATCATTAGCTAATCTCTCAGTTCATTATGCAAAGAGAGACAGTTTTACTTCTCAGCTTGAAGCCATCATAAGAGACCTTAGTGACTGTCTAAGTGAAGAGGTTTTTTTAATTGTCACTCTGGTTTGCAAAGAACCACAGTACATGTCTACCTTCAAGCCTGAGAAACTATTCATTGACTACAGGGGAAGTTCTGAAAAACTTTGGTTTGGGCAGACACTAAAATAGCTGCCCTAATCCAAAAATTTGGACGCTACTATGGTAGAATAAAATGAAGTATCAGGGATGAAATGTTGTCTCTTCATTTGCGACCCATCAGGACTTTTATTTCAGAGGTAATGGAGCTTACCAGCTTTATATGAGATGTTTATCTTAACTCATCAAATAAGTGTTAGAAATTTGCCCTTTCCTGAAAAAAAAAAAAAAAAAAGTCTCCTAACTTGCAGAAAAGCTTGTATGGTCTTCAATTGAATTTCAGTTATTAGGAATTATGCACTGGAAAAAAAATGAGCTTGCTGAAAGTATATCCTCCATCAGGAAAAAATCACACAATTCATAAAACTGCACTATTAGCAATCACTGGGTTATCTTCGAAAAAAATAAAGCAGTTATTTTCACATAGGTTTCTCTTATTTTCTTATTATACCCCCTACTCACTACTTCTTTTAGATCTCTTTAAAACTGATAGCTCTATCTAGCCAAGAACAGGCTGTGCAGGCAGTCTTCCATTATATTTCCCATAATGATGCAAAATACTGGGACAAATTCAATCTCTTTCATGCTTACATGGTTCCCACTACTCCATTACATGGGGTACAGACTAACTGCTGTGGCACTTTATAGGGAAGTAAGAAACTGTGGGCTTTGAACCTTTCAGAGGAAAGGAAATTGAACTCCTCTGGCACAGGTGGTGGATGAGTACCCTAACTTTTAAGCTGCTGGGAAGAAAGATGTTGATCACTTTGCTGACCTTGGAAAAAAAAGGTGGAATCTTCCTCTCAGTTCTAAAATAAAAGAGCACAAGCTCCAAAATTTAAGTTTCAACTCTGTCAATCTAGAGTGAAGATAATAACTCAAGCTCTGTAGATAGCTGGAGTTTAAGATGCTGTTCAGCATTTCGTACTAGTTGTCTCGGGTCATCCTATCTTTGCAGTCCTTTTTTTTTTTTTTTTTTTTGATGCTCACTTTGCAGTTTGATTCCCTCTATTCTGTGGAGGCAACATTTCTAAGACTTTACACTGAAATTCCACTGAGGACCCAAATATTCATTATAGAACAATAGCTGGGTGGTACAGAAGAGGGAGTTAGGCTGTGACTCTCAAATCCCGTGCAGTACACTATTTACTTTCCCTTTATCTGGCCTACAAATTGCTGAACCATTTACTCGTCACAAACACATTAATGAAAAAATAGCAACATAAACCGATATACGCTGACATAAACTTAAAAGAACTTCAAGTTGAATTAACTATCTTACAGATAGGACACAGAAGTGTACAGAGATGTAACTATGTCATTTTTTTATATTTCTCAGAAAAATTGTTGGAGGGAATTATCCAAAGATAATTTAGTCTGAATCAAGTTTATCTACTGAAAACATGTGATGATCCTAAACATTCATTCATACATAAATCTTGTCTAGAATAAATTGTCTGGCACTGGACTTGTCATTGAATGTGCGTATGGCAACTGTTTAAATATGTTCTCTAAAAGTATCAGAAATACCATATCAAGTTCCATTATATTGCTCACTAACTTTTATATCAACTTACATGGCACATATGTGAAAGGTTTTCTTCTCATCACTAGGTCTGCAAACTTATTTCTGTACTGGCAGAGAGAATTTTTTGGGGGAACTAAAACATGGTATCAAATGTGTTGGTTAAATGTGATTTAGACAGGTCTATTTATAACACTCATCCTGACAGTCTTAGTTGGGGATGAGAAATCAGGTAGGTAGTAAGGTACCTTAATATTAATCTTAACAATACCTAACATTACAATTCCTTAATCTTTTCTTTTTTTTTTTTTTCTTTTTTTTTTTTTGGTCTTTGTTGTCTCACTGCTTCATTTCTCTCACAAAAGGGCTCCAATACACAATACATAATCAAGATACTGTCTTTCAGATACTGAAGTAAAGGAAGGTATATAGTTACTTAAAATAGATGTTTCATTTTTCTGTGAGCATTTTGCCATTGGAATAAAGACGAGCAAAAAATTAAATTGAAAAATTTTGCTGTGTAACATAAGTTTACTTCTACACATACAATTCCATAAGATAAAGAAACAGAAAACTGTATCTCGTGACATGACATATTGTGATTACAAAGCAGGCTTTAATATACGTTTTGCTAATAACTCTCAGACCATTCATGTAACCTAGTCCAGCTAGGACTTTCCTTGATTAATGTCTGCAAAAGCACATCTTTCCTTCAGTCTTTGTCTCAGTAGTGAAATAAGAATTTTCATTCTTGCTATTCTTGTAAACTTGAAGGCTATGTTCTTTCCCAAAATGTCAAATACATTCCAGACTTGTATCTTAACTGAAAGCTACTTTTATTTTCTAAATAAATGAAGCAGGATCTATAGATAATGTTATTTAAGCACATTACATCAGAAGCTGGGTAAAACAAACAAAAAGAAATATAAAACAAACAAACAAAAAACAGTGAGATACATGTAGGTACAAAGAATGTGCCCTTGCATACATAAAGAGGAAATAGAAAGTAGTGACTGTGCAAGGATTTAAATCATAGTGAGGAATCCCAGTGAACTTCCTTTTTCTGACATCAGCTGATGGAAGCTGACATTTACAAATATTTTAAGATAAGACCTTTTGTAATGAGGTGACATTTTAATCACAAGTATTAGTTTGTATTTTTATTCAAAGTTTTTTTCTCGTTCTGAGTATCTCATTGTCCTAAATCTCTGTCTTGACTTAAATCCTTGCCATTGCAAGGAATAATTACTTTATGAATCCATGGTCATATTAAAGTCATATTAAACACTACTATAGCTGAGGTGTTGTTTGAAGATTTGTGCTCAAAGATTTGTAAAGTGACTGTTGATCTTTCTGGCATTCAGAGGAGGAATCCCATGAGAGAGTGTTATGGAGGAAGCGCATGCATGAAATTGCTTGAAAAGATATGCATTTTTGATTTTTTTAAAATGCTTGTAAGCTCAAGCAGCTTTAAACTCCAATAGTTTATAAAACATATAGGAAACAAATTCAGAAGCTTTGTTTTTATGAACATAGTAAAGGCATCCACACACAAAAAAGAGACATATGTATTAATAATGTTGAAAAAAAAGAGATATTTTCTTTCTATTTTTGATCCATTTAAGAATGCATAATAAACCTTAATAAGGTCTTATCTATATAGTATGCATGTACATTATACACCTGTCATTCCATAGTCATAGTCATTCCATTCCATAGTCACAAGATACCATTTTTGTCATATTTTAATTAATGACAATGTGCTATAGACCAGATGCCAACAAGACACCTTTTTAAAAAGAGAATAATCTTGTCATAGCCAGCGGAGTATATAAAAATTCCTATCCAGTTAACATTTTGTAGCCCTGCAAATTGAAAATTATTTCAATTTTTTTTTAAGAAAAAAAATTCATGGACCAGACACACATTGCATGGCATATGAAATATTTGTGTTTCTAATAGAAATACTGACAGACTATAGAGTGTAATGAGTCTATTGGGCAATGTTCTAATATAGTTAATGTAAAAATGTTGACTTTTCTAACGTCATCAAAAATTAATTTCACTGCACATTTACTGATATTTAGAGCACAAACACAAAACAATTCATTTCTTTGGGCTTCTAAAAATTTCAGAATAAAGCTAGTGTAAATTAATTCTTTCTTGATTTCCCGGCATATCTATTTAAATTCAATTTATTGAACCAAATTCTTGAAAATGATCAAATAGTTCATGGTTAAAATAAATATTGATCTCTCTACATTTTTAAGATGTCTTAAAATTGTAACCCTAAAAGAATAAATACTATTATTAATATAATAATGTTAACTTTAGTTTTCTTCTACTATTTCAAAGCATTTAGCTTTAAAATGTCTTAATTTAAATGGTTATCTGATGTTTCTTTAAGCACCAGCTTTTATTTTTTAAGATGATGATCTCATCTGAATGATTCTGTCTACTGAGAATAACTATTTTAACTGTGAAGGTATACAATATGTTGCTCACTGAGGCTGTGAGCAACTGTGTGGCTGTGAGGATCCATCTTTCAAAATATTTAAAACGTAACTGGACATGGTCTTGTGCAATCTGCTCTAGCTAACCTTGATTTGAGTAGGTGAAGCTATATTTTTTCCAATCTTAATGCTCCTGAGCAAATCACAACAACAAATAATGAAAGTTTTGTATTTTAGTGCATATCTTAGGGTCACATAGTATATAACTTTTCTTCCAAATGACTGACTAAGTTTTTATTTTCTCCATTCAGACTTTACACAGTAGCTTTAAGAGTACTAATTTTCTCACAATGTTGAAACTTTAATTTTCTTTTAAAGTTCATTATGAACCTAGAAATATACAGCTTATTTTACTATATAGAAACAATATACAAATTAAAGAATATCCAGAGTGGATCGGTTTTAACCTCTAGAGTGTCATACTAACCAAATTATCTTTCCTAATGATACTTAAAGAGCTCTTGACAATTTTCAAATTACTGTATTCATCCATCAGTAGAGGAGCACTAATTTAGAAAGAAAGTCAAAGCCTCTCTAAAAAAAACAAAAAGAAAACATAAGTGTTTGAATTTCATAGATAGCTTTTTAAAAATGTTTTTAGGACTAGAGCAGAATAATTTTTGGTAATGAAAATGGAATCATAGAATCATAGAATCATTAAGGTTGGAAAGAACCTCTAGAGGTCATTTAGTCCAACCCCCCTGTACACGCAGGGTCACCTAGAGCACATGGCACAGGGTGGCATCGAGGTGGGTTTTGAAGATCTCCAGAGAAGGAGACTCCACAACCTCTCTGGGCAGCCTGTTCCAGTTCTCCATTACCCTCGCTGTTTTAAAGTTCCTGTAGAACTTTTGGTGCTTCAGTTTGTGGCCATTACCTCTAGTTCTGTCCGTGGCCACCACTGAAAAGAGACCAGCACCATCCTCTGCACTCCCTCCCATGAGGTACACACTGATCAGGTCTCCTCTCGGCCTTCTCTTCTCCAGGCTGAACAGGCCCAGCTCCCTCAGCCTCTCCTCATACGGCAGATGTTCCAGGCCCCTGATCATCCTCGTAGCCCTGCACTGGACTCTCTCCAGCAGCTACACATCCCTGTTGTACTGTGGGACCCAGAACTGGACACAATACTCCCGATGTGGCCAAACCAGGACCACCTCCCTCAACCTGCTGGAGCTGCTCATCTTAATGCACCCCAGGATGCCATTGGCCTTCTTGGCCACGAGGACACACTTCTGCCTCATGGTCAACTGGATTGCGCAGTAATTGTAGGATGTGGACATGCACTGGATAAATTCAAGGTGTTTTTATAAAACAGAGCCAAGTTGTCAGGGTCAGTTCTGCTTAACTTTCTGAATTAATGCACCTGTCACTTCAGGTTGTGAAATTACACATGAACCAATTAAAAAATCACACAAATGCATTGCCAAATTTGGGAAATGTTTTATCATTTGTTTTGTTTTACACTTAGTGGCAGTTATATCCAGAAGCCCAACACTGTAAAACTTGTAAGAGCAGAGCAGTAAAATAGTGTAGTATTTCTTATCCTCAATATTGAGTGGGAATATGTAGCTGCAAAAATATTAGAGGATACAGGAGATTTTGGGGAAGCTAACGGTTTATTGAATTTGTGGTTTGGCTACAGGAGAAAAAAAGCAGTGAATAACAAGCAGAATTCTGTTACGGTCCTGAAGACAATGCAAGGCAATTGTAAGTTTTGAGCAAATGGTAATTGTTTGCATAGTTACACTGGAAGCAACAGTGAGGCTGATCAGAACGTCAGCCCAAATGTGCGCAGGTGGTTTGTTTGTCTGTCTGCTCAACCAAGGTATCTCTGGTTACCTAGCATTTGTCTGCTTGCACCGATTGGTAGTTTTATTTATTTATTTATTTATAACTTTGTCAAAAGACATCTAAAAGGGAGCTGCCTTTTTTGAGAACTTGGAGGGGAAGGAGGTTACTATTCTCTCTCTAGTAAGAGTAATAACTGTAGCTGTATATTTAGTGCAGCTCTCTCTTAAATCAAAGAATCCCCCCAACAAAGATGAAAGCCCATCCTACAACCTGCCACCAGAATTTATTAGCAAACTTCTTTTTGCTGTCTTTGTGACTATGCTTGAAAGAATTAGCAGTATGATAAAAAAGCATATTGCTCAATGTGTGAAGAGTAGAAGGATCCTTGCTTGCCATGTTCAATTTAAATGAAATATCTTTTTCTGTCTTTTCTTGTGCATGTGCAGGCTATTTTTCCTGGTTTAAAGGAAATCTCTCTGACCTTTTAGTTTTACATTAGTACTGTGCCAATTCTTATTCTGCTGTTACTCTATAAAGCTCAGCATTCCTCATTTTAACATTTGACAATCTGCTCAGTTTAATTATTTTGTTACATCATGCTATGGCAGAGTATCTAAATAGTAATCATGATAAAGATTTGTAAAAGTGCTTGCTTGGCTTAGGAGCTGCCCCATGAGTTCTTGTGCCCTTGCTGTAGGTATGTTTTTTGTACTGACTGATCTTCATGGACTGTTTCTCGTGACGCAGGCAGGTGCTTAGCTGCTGTGGGAGAAAGAGTTAAATACTGTTGGGATACATGATGAGCGGTCTTTCTTCATTGATTCCCTTGGAAGAAACAAAAAATAACCCACAATATTTAGTGGGTTTAGTGGGTTGGAACCTCTAAACTGAAGAGAAAGGGATGATCTTTTAGTGCTATAGTATCTTTTAGAGTTTCAGGAGATTTGGGGGACCAAGACGTTCTCAGTGTTTTTGCACCATAACTGACATAACTACTCAGGAGGGAAAATGACTACTTTATAGGGAAAATGAAGTGAACACATGGTGCCTGATACGTATACGCTTTGGTGGGACAGTGTGGTTGATAGAAATGAAATCTAAAATCTATCTTTGGGGCATGGCCTTTCCGTGAGGGTTCAAACCAGTTGGTGTTCCAGTCAGCTTAGAAGAATAAAAAAGTACTTGTTTTTCTTTCCGCCATAACAGCCCACAAAAAATGGTATTCAACTGCCATTAGTGTTCTTCACATGAGAATAGGTTTAGTAGGAAAAAATGAAAATACAGTATTTACTGTTCTTTTCCATTTTCTTCTTAGTCTGTATTGGGCTGCGCTCCCAATTTTTTTTTTACCGCTGTAAATCAAAACCCTTTGGATACACATTCATAATGCCAGAGAAGCACAGCATGTACCTGAAGTCTCCTCAGGCACACTGTTTCTATCCTAAATCTCTTCTCAGGGCAGGCAGCACACTCAGGTAGCAATTAGAAATGCTCCCTGTCACTGGCATGTATCTATTTAGACCAAAAAAGACTGCATTTTTTTTTTTTTTGAAGCCTGGTCAGTTGTACATCCTGTCTGGCTGGATAAATGCCATTAATCTTTAGCTTTCGAAGATTCACTGTTGATAGCAATGTGTCTTTAATCAACTGTTTTTTTTTTCCAGTGAGAAATGAGAGGTTTGTGATTGAAAAGATGTCTTGATAATGCATGTGAGAATTTTCTGTATCTTGACATCCAAGCTAAAGTGATGAATCTGCTCCTTGCTGATCCCCAAAACTGAATAAACTTAAGCGTAGCTAGGCAGCATGCTGGTATATCTTAATTCACATGCAAGATTCATGACAGAAAGACAAATGGTGCTAAGATAAAGCTGTTCTGTGTGGTAGATCGGTAATAACTTTTTGTGATTCACCATATTATAGACCTTCAGAAACAAGAATCCTACATGCGTAGGAGTAGAACATGAGAACATGAGTAGAACATGCGTCTTAAAGAAAGGTAACTCACTGATGAGTGCATATGCCTTTACAAGCTGGCATACTGGGTTCTGCTTTCATGAAATTGTAACACAGCCTTTGTGGTCAAAGATCCTCAAAAAATAAGATTTGTCAGACCATAAGCAGTCTCATGAATGGCCAGTTCTATTGGTCAGTGCAGAGGCGAATGTAACTTAAGCAAAGTTTGCAGGGGCTCTTAAAGTAGTCAATAGTGAGAGCAGAACAGTGAGAAAGGAAAATAACAGGTCCTAATGTTTGTTCCATCCTGCATTAACTTCCTTGTGCTAGCTTTGCCAAGTCCCATCCTGGTGGTCAGTTTGGAGTGGAGGGTTCATACAGGTTTCTACTTGCTGACAGCACTCATGAGACTGGTGTTGTTATTTCTGAAATGATTGAACAATTAGCTGGCCAGCTCTTTCAGTGCAGAAATGAATATGCATAGTCATCAAAAGAGAAAGAAAAACACCCAAGTTAAACTCAGAATTTCTCTGTTGTATTGTTATGCTTCACAAGAGCAATGTTCCAGGGAGAGGCAATGCCCCTGTAGAGCAGTTCTTCAAATCTAAAAGCCATATGTTTATGAGGTAAATATTTATTTTAGAAAGCTTTTCTCATACCATTAGATATTTATTTAAATATAAAATGATCCAAATGTCTTTCTTACTCAGAGGTATAATATTCTTCCTTTGACTTCTGTCAATGAAGGTATGTCTCCTTTCTGCTTCCTGCTCCGCATTCCCCACGAACACAACACCCAGCATTTAAAAAGAATTCTCTTACAATGTTTTCTATTACCTAGCCTGGGACTGCTCTTTTCTTCCATATTTCAGAAATTCTCCATTCAGCACTTGTTCTGCCCCATGGCATCCTCTCTTTTTGACTCTATTCCCCAACAACACAAATTCATTTTTCCCTTTCTTCACATTCAGATCCCTTTTTCCACTTGGCATCTATTGTAATGTTTTTATTCCTTTTCCTCTATTAATAAAACACCTAAGGAAAACCTCAGGATACTTTTTGAAAACAATGGTGATTTACAAGCTTCAATGGAAAAAACTTAAGTTCCTCCTGAGAAAACAATCTTCTTTGATTTGTCAGAATGTTTTGACAGTGGATTGTATGGCAACCTTGTGCTATTTGAACAATTACATTCTGCAAAGCCTCAGTGATTAAAATTTGATTCCTCCTCATTTTGTTTTGGGACTGCCACACATCTCTTATTCAGTCTTTTCAGTGAAGCCATTGAAACCTACATAAAAAAACCTTGCAAATGTAAGAAGAACATGCTTGTAAATTTCCTTTGGGTCAAAAAGATTAATTTGTTCTATTAATTAGCATTCAGGCCACTGAGATTTAAATATAACTTGTAGAATGCTAAGCAAAATAGTCTGCCAGGATCTAATATCTACTTTGTTCTACTTGATTAAACACAACACAAGTGCCACTGGACCTCCTGGAACTACATAATATACTTTTATGCCCAGATGTCCCAGTTTCTCCTTCATTTGCATTTACTCAGACTTTTAAACTACAGTACTTGCTATCAAATCTCCCATGCAGAAAGAAAGAAAGTCTGAAAGAAATTAGCTCTGTTTGACCCAGTGCTCTATTGTTCTTCTTGTTCTTGTTCTTTCCTTTTCCTCTCCTCTCTCTACTTTTCTGTTACACCCTAAACCTCAAATTCAGAGAGAACTGATAAGCTGCAGTGAGATTTAATATATATCAGAAACTAAGATTTTTGTCATGCTTATTCATGCCAAGAGGCAGCTTTATATAAAAAGGGACTTTACAGGTAATAAGATATTGCTGAGAGGAAGTAAAGTATAGTTGGGTTCTTAAAATATAGCTCTAAAGTAGTTAATTTGAAAAAGCATACTCAACAGCCATTGCACAGTGCTAGGGTGTTTTTTTGTTGGTTTGTGTGGGGTTTTTTTTTGGATGGGGGTACTTCTCTTTAAAGAAGATTTAGACGATTGAAAGGAAGATGAATTGGATATTTGAAGTGGAACATCTGGTTAATATCAAACTAATACAATATCTTAAAGAGAAAAATCGTAATCACTGTTTAACCAAGCAACATTATCACGGTTATTGAGCTTCTCCAAAAAGATCTAAAGCTGTAGACATAGTAAAAAAATCATGAATATTCATCAGGACCATAAGCTTTTATATAATTAGTACCCAATAAATGAATATTAATGGTATAGCAAAAGTAACTGTGGTAAGTTCTCACCAGCCACACTGCTAATAGGCAAGGTGCAAAAGATGGCATCACTTTGTCAAATCACAAATAAAAATAAGAAGTGTAATAAATGCAACTTCTCAGTCACTAGAGAAGTGTGTTCAAAAGGTGCCATTAGCTACAGAGCTAGCATGTGTGTATTGGAAATAATCATGAGGAAAGGCTGAATGAAATAACAGGAGAAAAGCCAGTAGGTATCTGGACATGAAATAACATTATAATAGAACATGCACATGTGAAACCTTTCAGAAACATTCAGAGGAAACACACAATAAAAATACAATGCACACTCCAGATTAAATACCACAGTTCTTGAAACCTTTTAGGAAAGAATATTTGTTCCAAAAATAACTTTATCTATCTTTAGAAGCTTTAGAAGTAGAATTTAAAGTAAGTGACATGAATTCCAGACTTCTTATTTATCATCTGTGAGCTATAAATTTTGTATTTCTTTGAGAAAGGCAAGTCATCTTCTCTTCATAACCAAATGAAGAAACTAAATTGCAAATAAATTACATTCCTACCAGAACTGATTCCTGCTGGAGCTGAGAACACTCAAGCAGTCCATTTGACCACACTAACTTCCGAAAAATGCACATCTCGCAGCCCCAAGCTCTTCTCCCTAACCATATTATAAGCATTTTCCACTACTTAAAATGTATCATCAAAGGACCATTTGTCCCATTGTTAAACATTAAAAACAATGTTTGTAAACAATACATTTGTTGTTTCAAACAATTCAAAAGAAAAAAAAAATTATGTTTTGAATAGGATAAGCCTTTTGCAAATCTTAATCTATTCATAAATTTAAAGGATGCCTAGAGAAACTCATTAATTGTGTAAAACATGCTGTAAGTTTTATGAAGGGGAGAGTTCTATTAAGGAGAGAATGATCCCTCTGAAAATTGAAACTGTTTTTGCATTTCTGTACCTTTCTGTACCTTGTCAGCCATAACAGCCAACTGTATTGCTCAATATGGACTGGAAGAGGGAAATAATATGTTCACCTCTCTCAATTTATTGACTAGAGTTGTCCATGTGTTCAAAAACAGAGGAAAATATTACCATATCCAACTCAAGGATATGACAGAAAAGCGGAATGAGACAGACAAGTGTATGAGAAGAGGCTATTGAAGGTCTCATTCTGTTATAGTCCATGCCTATGTTTCCTAACAGAAGAAAGCCTTTCCCTTTTTTTCTTTTTTTTCCTGGAAAAAAAAAATGCTTATTTTTTTGATTGCTTGCAGTTTCTACTTGTAACATCAAGTAAATCCTTTTTGAGCTCACGTTTCCAGCTGTTCTACCTACATAGCAGAAATCTCTGCCCTATTTTATTCAGACTCCTAAATCCAACATCATCCTTTTTTAACAGCTTGTGAACGGATTCCTGGGAACGTACAAAATAGGCCAGTGATATGAGGTGAACTGCTGGGTGAGTTACTGAAATAACAATTTATAGAGGTCAGGGTTATAGAGGCTGATAATAAGGATGGGGATTTTAGAAAATACACGTCTATCTTTAAGTAGATTTCTGTATTTATATTTTAAAAATCTCACATTTAGAAAATAAAAAAAAAAAGTACTTCTAAGCTTGAAGGATATAGGAGCTCACAAGATTAAGAGTGTATTTGTACATTTTCATAGTTATATATATCAATCTGCTATACAGAAAGTATTTTCATGTATTTTCGTCATTAGAAATACATTTTCAAGATTTGATTTGCTATTCGTGTTCATATTTTGAACAAAGAGCAACTTAGAATTTTACAGTAACAAAGTGATTTTAATATTTTTAAATGATCAGGTAAAACTCAAAGACCAGCACCTCTTCTACTGAAAATTGAGCTCTTCAATGAAAGGCATGATCACTAGTAAGTAATTTAGTTTTCCCAGGTGTTAGATCATCCAACAAATTTCCCCTGTTTAATTAAGAAATCATTCATGTCAAAGTCTGTGTAAGAAGTACTTTAGAGAAAATATTAGTGAGTATATTACTTAGTTCATTGTTGAATCTTAAGAGAAAACGTCCTTGGAGGTATACGCAAAAAGACTTAATAATTCACTGGTTTCTACAGTTTAAAGATAATTCAAACAGGAGTCTCAGATGCTATAAATAGGTATGGCTCTGCAACATTCAGCTAGTCATTACACATTTGTGAAGATCTGGGAGAATCATATGTTGCCTTCCGTGTATCAATGTTTAAAGAATTGTTTATATGACTATATGTGAAAATTGGATTGTGTTTACCAAAGCAGGTATATATTTTTTTCTGTTTTGGAGAACTGCAAAGTATACACATATTTGTTAGATGAAAGCTCCTCTTTCCTCAAGTGCCCTTAAAAATATTTCCATTTTTTTCCAATTGTATACATTTTCTGAATTTTCATTCCACAATAGCAGCTCTATTAGTCTACTGATCTTTTCATTTTGCTTCGTAAAGCTCTCAGAAAAACAGAGAAGTATTGTTTATTGATGTATTACTATAGTGGCTGCAGTGACATCTTTAGTCATACACTACGCTGAAGGAGTCATTAGCCAAATGGAAATCTGAGGCCAGCCAGCATTTTGGATGTTCAGTGAGACACTGCAGTTCTTTGAAAAGCAGTGCATCTTTCATCATGTTAGTGTCACTTTCTTTCCCAAGATGATTCATTTTCAATCAAAACCTCAGTTATCTGTATTAAAAAAAAAAAGAAATTTCAGAAATTAAAATACTGCTACCCAAGTCTTCCCATTGCTTCTCAGTATTGAAATGAATACAAGACACTACATTTTTTCACTCCAAATTACCACACCTGTAAGCAACCTATGACAACAAATTACTGTTGCTTAGACACTGTGCTATTTCCCTGATAGCTATATATATATATATATATATCTTTTTTATCTGCCAGGAGTGTTGTGGGATCACATTGTGATTATAAATTTTGCATAACTCCACCAGACTGACATCAAACTTATTGGTCTCATTTTATCTGTTCACTAACCCAGATTTTATAAACTATCAAGATTTCTGAGGTAGAAGACTATGTGTTAATCCATTACACATGGATTGTGCAGACGACGATTCTTGTGAATCTCCAGTACTGATAAATATTTTTTCCAAGGTGGCCTACTGTCTTGCTCACAAAATCCTAGAAAATTTACTCCAGATGTGCTCCTGGGTTTGACATGTATTTGCAAGGAGCAGCACATCACAAGCTGTATAAAATACTATCAACGTTTCCATTAGACTTTAGCAAAATGCTTGTAACACAAAAACATCAGCCAAAATAAGAAACTTACAGTCTTATCCAATGGAAAGCAGATGTTGGTGTAGACTCACAGGCGCACAGAGCTCATTGCCCTCGCAGAGTTCCTGCTTTGACATTGATTGTATAATCATTGATCATATAATATTGCTCTACTAGCATCAGAAAACCATTTTCTCCCCATTACACTCATTTTAGCACAAAATAATTTGTGCCTGTGAATGAGGTAAATACATATCCTAGCACACTGAGGTGCACATACCTGTTTGATGCTATATATTTTTGTGCTGGCAAAACTTTAAATGCCCTCAAAACGAGGCTTTTCTGCCATCAGACTGCAAACCTATCGCAACCTGGGAGCAGAAGACGTAGGCCCGATGGCGCTCTCAGATTTCCTCACTGCTTTTTCCCTCTGAACTACAACTTGGGGAGGATTCCTTGCTTAGGAATAATGTTTTATTCCGCCAATATTGCACCCAGTAATAGACTGCTACACTTACGTGTGTGCAGACTGGCAAACACTTACAAAAATCCTCTTTTCCACAAGATGCAAAGCTTTCTGAGGTGAGAGTTCCAATTTTATTACCATCATCCATTTTCATTACTGTCACTTCTGAAAATAATGAAGGGGAATAATTAAAAATACCTGCAGAATGTCTTATTTACTACATTTGTGAATACATTTTAATTGTTTTATGGGAAAAGGCATTTTTTTACTGGCTACATTTACAACACTTAATCAACAGCAATATATAGTAGATTAAAAATGCTTTAATTTAGTGGAACTCCTAGCTGTTGTCAATTCATTGGTTTATGCTAACCTGCAAAATTAGTGAAAATTTCCTTGATTTTGCTAGAATATACATTGTTTTATTGGACACACACATTTTAGAAAAAAAAAATCTCAGCTTTTAAAATAAATGTTAGAGTAAAATTTTGCAGGCATTTGCTTTGTCCATTAGTGAATTTCCTTTTAACACTTCTTATAATTGTTTGGCTTGCTTATTTCCCTACTTATATTTTATTTATGGTTAAATTCCTTTTATTTTTCACAATAGCAGCTGAACAGATAAATTGTAATAAGCCAACAACTGCCTCAAAGAAAGGTATGAAATTCTGCCAATTTTAGAAGTAATTTCAAAAACAACTTATCTAGATTTTGTAAAAAAAAAAAAAAGAGGCACAATTAATAAAAGAAAATTCCAAGAATTTTTGTGCTGTGGTTTTGAAAATAGACCTGAAATGGACGGATAAATTGAACAAGATTAAAGGAGAAACCCTGTGACTAAATGGACTATATGCTGCTAAAATTCATTATTTCAATATACTTCCAGTGAAGACAAGTAATAGTTTTGCTGTCCAAGAGGTTCAGGTTTAGGCACAACGACACATTTCATAT